>NW_026606086.1:20030000-20130604 GCF_029834395.1 Sorex fumeus | reverse complement strand
CTTCTTCTTCCTCCTCTTCTTCCTCTTCCTCTTCTTCTTCTTCTCATTCTCCTCCTTCCTCCTACTTCTTCTTCCTCCTCCTCTTCTTCTTCTTCTCTCCCTCCTCCTCCTCCACCTTCTTCCTCCTCCTCCTTCCTCCTCCTCCTCCTCCTCCTCCTCCTCCTCCTTCTTCTTCTTCTTCTTCCTCTTCTTCCTCTTCCTCTTCTTCTTCTCCTCCTCCTCCTTCCTCCTCCTCCTTCCTCCTCCTCCTCCTCCTCCTCCGCCTCCTTCTCCTCCTCCTCCTCCGCCTCCTTCTCCTCCTCCTCCTCCTCCTTCTTCTTCTTCTTCTTCTTCTTCTTCTTCTTCTTCTTCTTCTTCTTCTCCTTCTCCTCCTCCTCCTCCTCCTTCTTCCTCCTCCTCTCCTCCTCCTCCTTCTTCCTCCTCCTCTCCCCCCCCCTCCTCCTCCTCCTCCTCCTCCTTCTTCTTCTTCTTCTTCTTCTTCTCCTTCTCCTCCTCCTCCTCCTTCTTCCTCCTCCTCTCCCCTCCTCCTCCTCCTCCTCCTCCTTCTTCTTCTTCTTCCTCCTCCTCCTCCTCCTCCTCCTTCTTCTTCTTCTTCTTCTTCTTCTTCTTCTTCTTCTTCCTCCTCCTCCTCCTCTTCTTCCTCTTCCTCTTCTTCTTCTTCTTCTTCTCATTCTCCTCCTTCCTCCTACTTCTTCTTCCTCCTCCTCTTCTTCTTCTCCTCCTCCTCCTCCTCCTCCTTCCTCCTCCTCCTCCTCCTCCTTCTTCTTCTTCTTCTTCTTTTCTCATTTCTTCTCCTTCTTCTCCTCCTCCTTCTTCTCCTCTTCCTCCTTCTCCTCCTCCTCCTACTTCTTCTTCTTCTTCCTCCTCCTCCTCCTCCACCTCTCTCCTCTTCCTCCTCCTTCTTCTTCCTCCTCCTCTTCCTTCTTCTTTCTTCCTCTTCTTCCTCTTCCTCTTCCTCTTCTTCTTCTTCTTCTCATTCTCCTCCTCCTCTTACTTCTTCTTCCTCCTCCTCTTCTTCTTCTTCTCCTCCTCCCCCCTACTCCTCCTCCTCTTCCTCCTCCTCTTCCTCCTCCTCCTCCTTCTTCTTCTTCTTCCTCTTCTTCCTCTTCTTTCTCTTCTTCTTCTTCCTCTTCTTTCTCTTCCTCCTCCTCCTCCTCTTTTTCTTCTTTTTCTTTTTCTTCTTCTTCTTTTCATTCTCCTCCTCTTCTTGTTCTTCCTCCTCCTCTTCCTTCTCCTCCCCCCCTCCTCTTTCTCCTCCTCCTCCTCTTCCTCCTCCTCCTTCTCTTCCTTCTTCTAAGCTCTCCTATTTTATCAGAGAGAAAACAAGCAAGTATATCAAGTGAGAAAGCAGCATTTGAGGACTGGCCCTCACTTTGGCCTGTTCTAAGGCTCCCCCTTCTCTCTCTGTGTGACGGTCCACGGGCCTAGGGTGAGTTTGCCACAGGCATGGCACCTGTAGGTAGTTTAAACCTGTAAGTTTCCACCCCACCCGTGAACCCCACAGACAGCTGGGCTGCGGCAGTACCCCCAGTACTGAAGCGAAGTGGCATCTCACGGGCCCACCACGGCTGTGAGGGAGGGATGCCCCCCGCGCTGGAGGAAGCTGCTCACAGAACAGGCCGCCCTGGCCTTGGGCCCAGGGGAAATACTCGAGCTTCTCCTTTGTCATTTCTGACTAAGAGCTCAGGCGGCTACCACAGCCGCTTCCCTGGAGCTGGTTCTGCAGGAACATTGGGGTCCAGAAGCTCGGCGGGAAGCTTGGGGGGCTCTCAGAGGGGAGAAACCCACGCCCAGTGTCTGGGGGCCCCGCCTCACAAACGTCAGGTCTCAAGTCCGACACCCGGTGCCACCACGTGCGCACATGATGCTGCCGGGGCTGCTGCCTGGGATGACCTGGCACTTCACTACGTGCCATGGTGACGCCCCAGCGGCCACCAGGGCGAGGACTGTGGGCCCCGGGAGTGTCGTGGCTGAGGGAGCAACACCGTGGGCGGGCATAGGACCCCCCCCCAACCACAGCAAAGGGGAGGGGGCGGGAATGGAGAGGAAAAGTTGAGCGAGGGGCTGCCGGCTCTTCCTGGGCAGAGTCTCTGGGCTGGCTGCGGGGCTTCTCCAAAGGGCCACTTTGTCCTGGCCATGACAGAGACCGGCAGCACCATGTGACATCTCAGAGGCGCTGGGTCTGGCTGCTCAGCTCTGTAGCGGGGCAGCAGGGGCAGAGTTGCCCATCTGGGGCTCTTGTGCTTGGTCCTTCTCCCAGGACCTGCTGTGGGGGGGGTGTCCCCTGGATGGGGTCAGGGTGCAGGAATGCCCTGCCCCCAGGCTGTGCCTCAGGCTGTCTCCAAGGAGAGGCCTGGAGTCCCCTAAAAACATTCCGGAATGTTCCTGGGGCATCTGGCATTGTCATCTGTTTTGTCTGGATTCGGAGTCCCCCCTGACAGGGTCACAAGCCCCTGGAGTGTGTCGTGGGTCTGTCACGGTTCTGCGTGTGCTCAGGAGCCTTTTCTCTGCTCGGCGTTTCCTGCACCCCAAGTGGGCAGGTACGCACAGACCCCACATCTGGCCCAGGCCTCGGGCACCCTTCTACCGCCCCCCGCGGTCCCCGCGGCCTGCCAGCACTTCCCTCGGTCCTCACGCGTCTGGGCCTCTCGGGTTCGAGTCTCCACACAGAGCCGCAGGGTGCCCGAGCGTGTCCGTGTTCTGTCGCTGGCCAGGGTGGGTCGCCCTGGACGGGAGCGGGGGCTCCCCCCCGAGCCCACCTGGGACGTCGGCGCCTGGCGGGTCACATCCTCGTGAGCACAAAGGCGAGGAGCCCGGCTGGGGAGAACGAGCTCAAGTGGTTTCCTAGAAAAACCGTTTTTTTGAAAATGGGATTTTCTTTCCAATTTCCAGGAAATAAGAAAAAATTCTGCTAAAACCCTGAAGTGCCCTCAAAGCTTTTCATTTCATGCACCCCCAGAGGGATGACATAGGAACATGTATTTTGAAACTTGGGCCTTCATAGCTGCTTCTGTGATTTTTTTTGTGGGGGGGCGACCAGTTTTGTATCTGCAATGACTTTCTCAGCGAGGTCACGCGGGTCAGGCTGGCAGGGGGCAGGGTTGCCGTTCGCCCTGCCCGCCCTGCGCCCCGACCGGGCCTCACGTGTCCAGGGGTCCTACCCCCGTTTGCTAAATTCCTGTTCCTCCTGCGCAAGGCCACGCGTGTGTTTCTCGCCCCCGACTTCTTCCCCTCTCGCCCCCTGCGAGTGGGTGTTTAGTCTTCCCAGGGGAGAGACGTGGCTCCTCTCTCTCTCTGGAGAGTCGCCCGTCCACGGCTGAGGGCGCGGGGACAGCGGCTGTGAGGCTGGGACCGGGCAGGACGTGTTGCCTCAGGGATGCCCCCGACCTCTGACCCGCATGTGCCAACACACGCCATGGCCCCATCTGCAGGGGTCCAGGGCGGGGCGGGAGCAGGGGTCCACATCTGTGGAAAGGTGTTCGCCCGTCCTGTCCCACCGCCTCCTCCTCCCTCCCTTGGGCGTCCCAGGCAGAGGTGGGGTTAGAGCCACCCCCGTCCCGCGCCTGAGTCTGGGGTGATGGAGCCGTCCGGATCAGCCTGACTTCCACGGGCTTCCCAGTGGGCTTGGGCCTCCGAGATCCCTCCTGAACCGCCTCTGAACGGGCTGATTACAGGCGTAATTACAGGGCTCCGTGCCACGGAGATTGTAAATAGCCTGACAATGTAATTTGCACTCATTTATGATACAGTAGCTCATTACGGCTCCTCCAGCCCCTTCATTAGCAAGCTCATCTGTTTCTGGAGAGGCGCCCTGTTCATTCGGGTGGGTTCTCTCTGATCCCCGAGATGCAGGGATCCACCCCAGATCACAGAAGCACGCATGGGGATAGGGGCTTTGCGATGGGCGTGGGCCAGTGGGGCTCGTGGGTTGGATGCAGCTCGGAGCGTGATGACTGACCTCTGACCCGCCACAGAGGCAGCTGGGACCCAGGCCAGGCGCAGAGCAGGGGCGGTCACTCCTGAGCTGGTGCGAGGGAGCCCCAAGCTGGGTGGGAGGCATTTCCTGAGGGCCACCGAGGGCATTCCTGGGTTCCACACACCGGCCCAGAGCTGTGAGAGAAACAGTGTGAGAGAGTGTGTGAGAGCGTTTGCTCGAGAGAGTGTGTGCATGCAAGAGAGTGTGTGTGAGTGTGTGCGTGCAAGATTGTGAGTATGCAAGAGTGTGTGTAAGAATGTGAGAGAGTGCATGTGTGAGACTGTGTGGGCGTGAGTGTGTGTGCGCTCAGGAGTATGCGTGTGCAAGAGTATGTGAGAATATGTGCACATGTGAGTGTGTGTGCATGTTGAGTGCATGTGCAAGAGTGTGTGTGAGAGTGTGCAAGGGTGTGAGAGACTGCATGTGTGAGAGTGTGTGTGCATGCAAGAGAGTATGTGTAAGGATGTAAGAGAGTGCATGTGTGAGACTGTGAGTGTGTGCATTCAAGAGATTGTGTGAGAGTTTGCATGTTGGGTGTGTGAGAGCATGTGCGTGCGTGTGAGAGTGTGCATGAGAGAGAGCATGTGTGTGCGAGTGTGTGAGTGTGGTGTATGTGCATGTGTGAGGGTGTGTGTGCCAGAGGGCACATGTGAGATGTTAGAGTATATGTGTGCGTGTGAGAGTGTGCGTGCGAGAGAGCATGTGTGTTGAGAGCATGTGTGTACAAGAGTGTATGTGAGAGTGTGTGCATGTGTAGAGCACGTGTGAAAGGGTGTGTGTGTGTGAAAAGGTGTGTGTGTGAGGGTGCGTGTGCGAGGGTGTGTGAGTGTGAGGGAGTGTTCCTGGCAGTGGTGTTGGGCCATGGTTTGGGTGTGTGGTCGTCATGTGGGCTGCCAGGGAACGCCCTGCCAGCCTGCTCTAGAGGTGGAGGCTGAAGGACACGCGTGCAGAGACCACGTGGGCTCAGGCACACACTGGTGACGTGGCCATGCATGGCTGGAGGCCACGTGTTGGGCGAAGCCTCCTCTGTGGAGAGTCCAGGGCTGAGGCTGTCTGGCTGAGGCTGTGCACTCGGGACCACGGGCTCCTGGCAGACATGTCCTTGTGTGCCATCTCGGGGGTCTGCTGGGCTCCCCGGGAGCAGGGGCGCTGCCCCCTGAACGTCCCTGCCTGGATAGTGCTGGGCCACTACTCTGGGCTCAAAGGGGACTCAGCCGGGCCTGAGGGTCCCCGAGGGCAGGGTCGTCTCTCACCCACTCCCACGCTCGCGCCCGGGGCTCCACGTGGGGCTCTGCCCAATCCTGTCCTCTCTGGCCCTGACCGTCTGCTGGACACAGGCACCCACGCTCCCTCCAGGGCACCACATCAGAGCATGAGGGAACCAGAGTGGAGGGCCCAGACGGTGTCTCAGGAAATGAGGGGGGACCCTGGAGACCCTAATCTAGGGTCTGTGACCCCAGTGATGCTTATCTAGGGTCTGTGACCTTAGTGACCCTTACCTAGGGTCCGTGACCTTAGTGACCCGTAGTTGGCATCTGTGCCAGGGGAAATGGAACCAAGTTACAAATCGATGAAATGTTGCCCCGAGTAGGGGCACGCCATCACTCTCCTCTCGCTGCGGGGTCCCGATGGGCTCGGGATCCTGCCCTCCCCCTCTGCGGTCGCCCTGGCCAGAACTTTAGCATCCCTGGCTCTGGAGGTCACCGAGTCAGACCCTCACACACTCCGGAAGCGGATCTCAGGGCCAGGGGCAGACAGCAGCATGCGAGCTCATGTAGCACTGCCGCCAGGATGGGGCTCAGGTGGGGGCAGCCCCGGGGTCCAGCATGACCGCTGCTGAGTCAGGCACCTGGGTGCGGGGCCTGCCCTCGGGAGCAAATGTTTGCCTTGCGCCTGCACGCGGTGACACTCAGGACAGTTGGAGCGTGAAGGAAGCACTGCCTGGAGCATGAGGGGAGCAGGGGAGCACTACCCATAGCATGAGGGGAGCACTGCTCAGAGCGTGAGGGGAGCACTGATCGAAGTGTGAAGAGAACACTGCCCGGAGCATGAGGGGAGCACTGCTCAGAGCGTGAGGGGAGCACTGATCGGAGTGTGAAGAGAACACTGCCCAGAGCATGAGGGGAGCACTGCTCAGAGCGTGAGGGGAGCACTGATTGAAGTGTGAAGGGAGCACTGCTAGGAGCATGAGGGGAGCTCTGATCGGAATGTGAAGGGAGCATTACGCTGTAGTTTATAGCATGGGTTTGGGTCGGGGACTGGGCAACTGGGAGCATCTCTGGATCAGACCCGCGCCAGGAGCGTTGGTTCTTATCTGCCCGCCCGGGCTCTGGGTCCGCCTGTACCGTCTAGCTGACAAAGCAGAAACGGGGAGCAGGTGGGGGCGAGTGTTTGCAGGGAGAATTAGAGCTGATTAGTTCTATCTCAGCGCAGCCCTGTACTTCTGTTTCTGCTTATTCTGCTGATGGATCCTCATCACCATCGCGATGCAGTTTCCTTCCTCCAACCCCACTGTCCACGTGAGATGCTCATCACGATCGCAATGCAGTTTCCTTCCTCCAATCCCATCATTTTTTTTGTGATCTTCAGCTACTTCTTGTTTCCTCCCTGCTCTGGTGCAGATAATCTGGGTGAGTCAAGAATGTTCTTCAGTGGCTCCTCCTTTGTGCTGTGGGTGAGAAGAGAGCTCGTTGCTGACCAGGGAAGCGACTTATTCCTTGTCACGAGTAGGAATGTTGCAACTAGGAATTAGACACTCTCCTCCCTTAGTAATTTTTTTTGAAAAATATCACTTAATCACTTAACTTCCCGTTAGTCGTCGATTTGCTCGAGCGGGCGCCAGTAACGTCTCCATTTGTCCCTGTCGCGTGCTAGTGTAGCCCAATGGCATCTCTTCGCTCCGGGAACATGGAGGGCCTCAAACCGATCGTTCATGACCTTGACAAAGAAGTCTGACCATCTGGTAGGTGGGCGGCCACGCGGTCTTTTGACATCCCGTGGAATCCAATCAGTAACAGCTCTAGTCCAACGGTCGTCTTTAAATCTCATTACGTGACCAGCCCATCTGATTTTCGACACCTTGGCAAATGAGACAGCGTCCCTGATCCTTGATCGTCGACGGATGTCAGAACTCCGGATTCGTTCTCTCATTTGAGTGAAACGTGATATTCCAAGCACAGCTCTTTCTATTCTTCTTTGGGAGACCTGAATGGCGTTCTCATCTTGTTTGCGTAGGGCCCAGGTCTCTGAGGCATATGTTAATGCAGGAAGAACAGTGGAATCAAAGAGATGTGCCCGGAGCCGGAGGTTCTTCGTCCTCTTAGCTATTTCTTCGACGTTGAAAAATATAAATAAGGCCAATAATTGGGCGGACGAAGGAAGGAGGAAGATGGGAGCACTCGCAGAACCCGGGGTCTCCTGTGGCTGAGAATCCACGAGGGATGCTGCCGGGAGGACAGAGGGAAGCGTGCCGGGAGTTCACAGACTGCAGAGACAGGGTGGCCAAGCTCAGGAAGGCAAAGGCTCGCCCAGACGAACGAGACCCCCTGTGTGGTTTCGGACCCTGGCTTGGCTCTGACCCCCAGCGTCTCCTCTAGATGCTGACTTTCCTCACTGTCAGGGCGTCCGAGTCCAGCCCTCCCAGCCTGGGTGTGTCTAACCAGGTTCACACACAGACAGGTAAAAGCTTCACTGTCTCTTCGCTCCCGTTGGAGTTTAAGGTCCTGGGGTCGGTGGGGCCATCTGCCTGGCGCGCCGAGATTCCTGGCCAGGCCAGCGAACCGGCGAGTCAACAGAGGCGGGAACCTACGCTGTGCGTGTGCCCAGGATAGGCGGGAGAAGGGGCCCGGGGGACATGGCCATGAGAGGCAGGTGGGGGACATAGAGCCGCAGGCATAGACCAGGCACCTGAGTGCCAGGAGCCCGCCTCCGGGCCGGCCTTTGTCTTCTGTTTAAGTAACTCCGGTCGTCTGCGCTCAGGCTGTGGCAGGGCTCCTTGCCGCTAGGGAGAGATTCTCTGAGCGGCTGCGCCCACCACGTCTCTGAGGGAGGCGTCAGTCGGAGCTTAAAAGCCTGACATCAGATGGGTGCCCGGCCCATCAGATGGAGGCCCTGAGGATCAGCTTCAAGCAGCAATTAATTCTCACCTCTCCAGGGGGCTCATTTTTTTTTCACATGAAAATGTGGCAGGAAGAATATACCCTTTCAGATTTAAAATAATCGAACCTTGATCTCCGGAAGAGGAGCCGCTAAGTGAGGGGTCCCTTCCCACCCAGCAGAGGGAACTGAAGCGAGTCTGATCCCCCACTCCGGGCTCCGGGCGCCCTTACAGGAAGCTCCAACCCCTGTGCTCACCCCCCACACCCCTGCCTCTCGGCTGGTAGCTCCCATGGCTTATCGCATCGCTCTTTTATGCAGAAGTAAAATGGAGCTGGGCTCTGCTAGACTTTCCCAGTGGACATCAAAGGCCAGCAAGGACCAGGGCATCACAGGCTGCCAGCGGTGAGCTAATCCCTCTTGGTCGCATTCGAAACCTTCCAGAGAGCCGAGTATTTAATCAGTAACTAAGTTGATTGGCTGGAGCAATAGCTTTTGCCTTGCATGCAGCCGACCCGGGTTCAATTCCTCTCTCCCTCTCAGAAAGCCTGGCAAGCTACTGAGAGTATCTCGCCTGCACGGCAAAGCCTGGCAAACTCCCCATGGAGTATTCGATATGCCAAAAACAGTAACAAGTCTCACAATGGAGATGTTATGGGCCCGCTCGAGCAAATCGAGGAACAACAGGAGGACAGTGCTACAGTGCTACAACTAAGTTGATGTATTTCGAAAGAGATGACCCCTAAACATAACCCCCAGGGGGGCACAGTAACAAAGGAACCGCCAAGGAAACGGACTCTGGTTTTCTGCTCTCCCTGATTGCTTTTTGGAGTCTAGACTCCGTCATTGTTTCCGTGGCGTGAACAGAACCAGGTTTCCGTGGGACCCACACAGGATCCGTCTAGATCTCAGAGTCGCCAGGAAGTCACTTCTTGAGAGCTACGCGGGGTGAGACTGGCCAGGCCACACCCCGCAGCACCCATGTGAAGCCTCCTTTGGGGAAAGGCGCTCACTGACCCCGTTGCTCTGGCTGGACCCGCAGCCCGTCTTTCCGGGCCTGGCTGCTCCCTCAGCCTGGGGGCAGAGACGCCCGGGTCCTGTGCGGTTCCGGCTGTGATCAGTTGGGAGACTCTCAGCCGGCAGCATCACTGGGCCTGCGGGAGGAGACGGCCCAGAGTCAGAGCGTGCGCCGCAGTGGGTCGCTTGAGGGGAGTCTGCATGGTGCATGTTCTAGGATGTTCTAGAGCTGGGGGTGGCGGCAGGATGTGGAGGAACAAAACACAAACACTGTCCTCCCTTGTTCGTCGATTTGCTCGAGCGGGCCCAGTAACGTCTCCGTTGTGAGACTCGTTGTTACTGTGTTTGGCATATCGAATACATCACGGGGAGCTTGCCAGGCTTTGCCCTGCGGGCGAGATACTCTCGGGTGCTTGCCGGGCTCTCCGAGAGGGGCGGAGGAATCGAACCCAGCTCTGCCGGGCTGGCATCGTGCAAGGCGAATGCCCTACTGCTGTGCTATCGCTCTAGCCGTGGGCAACAAAATAACGGAATGAGGAGGGTGTTGTTTCTCCTCTCGGATTCCAACACCTGCCTGCCCCATGCCGAGCTGTGGCCCAGAGGTGCTCTGCAGCCTCGTGGGCCCATGGCCCCTGCAGCCTAGCGCTGCGGGACCCCCTCATGGAGCGAGGATGCAGATTCCGAGGCCATGCATCTGATCTGCTGTCTCCGCAGCTTCCTCTCACTTTCTCACAACGGTGACGCACAGCTTGGAACCCCCTAGCAGTCTGGTCATCTGCTCGATTAATCGGTTCTGGGGGGCCGGAATCGCTCGTGGCTGCGTGCAGGAAACCGGAGTCCCCTGCCCGGGGGCCGTGTCTCCCACCCTCTGCAGCTTATTGTTTCCACATTCACAGGGAAAATGCTTCAGCACAACCAGGAATCTGCTGGTCGTAGAAGGTTGTTGCTCAACGTATTTTTTCTTTCACGAATTCTCAGTGTGATCCCATTGTCCCACTATTAGTCGCCGTTAAGCAGATAGGAAGGTAAGTTTTATGTTTAAGGATTTTGCAAGAAAAATGTTTTCATAGCTATGAGCTACTCATGGTTCTCCATTTACTAAAGGTGCTTCCAAGGAATAATTAGACAGTATATTCTGTAAGAGGATTTGTTTGCAGAGCCGGGGATGAGACCAGGCCTCACGGGGAGCTTTGTGTTCACGACTGACTCACTGTTCTGGCTCCAGAAGCCACTTTTTACATAAACCAATTTTGAAAATAAAAAATAATCCTAATAGAATTTACCTCTTACAAAGAACCACAAGTTCTCAGCCCTGCGCTCTGGTGCTGAGATTGGCTTTTTTTTTTTTTTTTTTTTTAGGGAACACTGTCTTTCCAAAAAAGTTCACCAAAAATATAACAAAAAACACAAATAACTTAGAAGATGAACTATAAGAACAGCAGGCGTAATAAAAGTCTGGAAAATTTGAAATGCCGAAGGCGAAAGCTTGCTCTACACACTACGATTGATTCGGGCGAGCCAGAGCCGTGCTCACCAATACTTCATTTCAAGGCTCAGCTCTCTGGCCAGCCACCTGGGGCGGAGTTTATGGGCACCTGCAGAGGACGGTGCGGGGGGACCATGTCCCCTCACCAAGGGCCCCATGCCCACCCCAGAGCCCCCCTCCTGGGTTCCCAGGGGCCTTTGCCTCGGCAGTGAGGGACTCATGGGGGGCCCTCAGGGGGACGATGGAGCCACCCCTCCCAGCTTCCCCGGGGGTCCCTGCCTGATGCCCCTTGGCCAAGGGCTTGTTCTCTTGCCGAGGGCTTCCAGAACCTTCCACTGATTCACTTCTCTGGGAAAGGAAGTGGGGTGGGGGAGTCTAGTCCTCGTTTCATGACTGCCGGGGGTGTGCGGGGGTCCCAAGAAAGCCAGAGGAGACGCCCTGTCCATATGGCAGGTGAGCGCAGGGCCCGGGGTTGGATGCAGGCAGGCCAGGCTGCCCGGGGTGCCCAGACAGCGTGGGGAGCAGCTTGTTCTGGCTTCACCAGCGCAGGCTGGGCTGGGGGCTGCGCCCACGGCCCCGGGGGCAGCTGTAGGTGGAGTTGAGTCAGCCGAGTCCCTGGAGCCTGAGGAGGTCGCCCCCATGGCCTGCCTCTGGCCTCTATGGAACAGCCGTAACAGGACTTTTGTGCCCCCTGGGATGGGGTGATTGCCAGGGACCTCCTGTGGAGACGTCTGGCCCTCCCAGTACTGGTCAGGTTGGGGAGGAGGGGACGAAGGTCCAGCTTGTGGCCTGTCGCACGCAGCCTCGCTTGGGAGTTACTGGCTGGGTGAGCCTCCAGGAAGTGTCGGGGCTGCCGGTCACCACAGCAACGGTCCCCGATGCCTCCCAGAGGTCTGATCCGTCCCTGTCTTCACAGCAACCCCAGTAAGTGTCATGGGCCGACCGTGGGGGACTTGCGGAGGGGGGGCCGGGTGGACACGCCCAGCACGGCCGGCCCCAGCGGGAGCTTGTGCACACGGGACCCCAGTGGCCAGCCCAGCACCAGCACCCTGAGGAGAGATGGGCAGTGGGTCTCTCCTGGGAGATGAGAGCAGCCGGACTCTCCTCTCCTGCATCCCCACAGCCAAGGCCCAGGGCAGAGTGGGGCCCGGGCAGGGCTCAGGCCGGGAGGTGGGTGCCAGAGAGGGAATGAAGGTGTCCGGGTCAGGGAGACGCACCAGCTCTCGGGGTCTCCGGGCCGGAAGGGACCACTGCCCCTCATGGCCACCGAAGTCAGGCCCGACCCTCAGCCCTGGCCGGATGCGGGAAGCAAAGACTGATCGCCGAGCCGAGCATCACGGACAAGACCATGCGGTTTCCTGCAGGGATGCAGTGTTGAGCCGAGCCACCCCGCTGTGGCTGGACACGTCCCCGTTTCAGGAGGTGCCTCAGTCTCCTGTCCCACTTGTGGCCAGCCCCTCCCAGGCCAGCTGTAGTCAGCTCCTCCAGGCAAGCTGTGACCAGCCCCTCCTGGGCCAGCTGTGGCCAGCCCCTCCCAGGGCAGCTGTGGCCAACCCCTCCCAGGCCAGCTGTGGTCAGCTCCTCTCGGGCCAGCTGTGACCAGCCCCTCCTGGGTCAGCTGTGACCAGCCCCTCCTGGCCAGCTGTGACCAGCCCCTCCTGGGTCAGCAGTGGCCAGCCCCTCCCGGCCAGCTGTGACCAGCCCCTCCCGGGCCAGCAGTAGCCAGTCCCTCCTGGGCCAGCTGTGACCAGCCCTCCCGGGCCAGCTGTGACTAGCCCCTCCCGAACAGCTGTGACCAGCCCCTCTCGGGCCAGCAGTAGCCAGCCCCTCCTGGGCCAGCTGTGACTAGCCCCTCCTGGGTCAGCAGTGGCCAGCCCCTCCCGGCCAGCTGTGACCAGCCCCTCTCGGGCCAGCAGTAGCCAGCCCCTCCTGGGCCAGCTGTGACCAGCCCTCCCGGGCCAGCTGTGACTAGCCCCTCCTGGGTCAGCTGTGACCAGCCCCTCCCGAACAGCTGTGACCAGCCCTCTGGACCAGCTGACCCTCTCTCCCTGCTGGGACAAGGTCATCCGAGGAGGTGCCGGGGTCTTTGGCAGCTCATGTGGTGCCGGCCGGCAGCTTCTGTGGGGCTATCAGACATGCCCGTGGCCTTGTGGAGCCCAGCCAGAGGACGTGCCGTCCTTGTCTCTGTTTTCACAGGGAGGGGACGAGAGGGTTGTCTTGCTGGGGCCGAGCAGGGGCTGAGCTTACTGAAGATGGAGCAGTTCTGGGAGCGCCCGCCGTCGACTGAAGGGCATGAAAGGAACGTCCCCCGGGGTCTGCCTGCGGATATCCTCCCTCCTCTGCAGGGACTGTGCGCCCCCCTCGGTGATGCCTGCGCTGGGGGTGCGGCGGGCTGGGGGGGGCTGGCGGGCGCACACCTCCCCTCCCCCCATGCGTGCCACTCCAGGAAACAGTGTCGCTTGCTGCATGTCCTCGGGATTAATATGTCACAGCTGGAAACGCTGCAACAAGGCGCATTGAGAGGATTCAATGCCATGACTCGCAGCCTCTCGCTGAAAGTGAAAATATCAGCTTGTATATCGCTCTCCGCGCCGGATTCTTTCTCCAGCGCTGCCCATCAGATGCCAGGTCTCGCCCGCCCTCATCCAGAGAATCCCTGCCGCAGACCGGCTCCTGGGAACAGATGTATTTAACCGGACTAATATGCATGTTCCCGCACAAAGATGAATCGTTGCTTAATGGTGCGTGAAATTGCTTCAATCTGTGAAGTTCGGGGCATGGCCGCAGCCCTGCCGGCCTGGCCTTGTGGCCCAGACTCCGGCGACCCGGTGTGGGGGTCTCGGGGGTCGGGGCCTGAGCGGCCCAGGGCTGGTGCCCACCCCGCTGCCATCTCCCATCTTTGTACTCGGCGTCCCCGTGCAGGTGGGACCCGGCCACACTGGTGCCTTGTCACTGTCCCTCACCACTTCCCATGTCTCAGCCAGTAGGAGAGTCCAGCAAAGTGACCATCAAGTTGGGGAGGCCACAGGTGTGCCCCTTCAGGAGAGCCACAGGCCCCGCCTGGTCAGCCGGCCGTGCAGGACGCTGGACTCTGAGTCCGTTTGTTCTCCGCAGCTTAATGTCATTCCTTTGCCTTATTCTGGGGGCTCCCTGGCCAGATCAGGGGCCCAGGGCCACACCAGCTGCACTTGGCCACCTGACCAGAGCCTGAGATCCTGGTGGCTTGGGGAGACCACCCGGCTCACCCCAGCAGTGCTTGGGTACTTGAGGGCCAACCTTGAGGTGCTGAGAGGGCCAGGCGGGGCTGGGCTCTACCAGGGCTGGCCGCGTGCAAGGCAAGTGCCCGAATCTCCATCCTCCGTCCCGAGAGGACGAGGGACACTCAGCGTTCCTGCCGCCCTCAGGCCCACGGGAGGGCGGTTGATGGGCTCGAACACACATGGCTCCGTCAGCAGCGTCCTGGGCCGTCACCAGAGGAAACCGTCTGGGTCAGTCTCTGAGAGGGATGCTGGGGCAGACGTGGGGGCTCCCCCTGATCCCCCCAGACGCCCGCGGCTGCCCGGACTCTGGGACACCGACTTCTGCATCGGTGCCACGAATAAACAGGACAGTGGGGAAGCCCCTCCTGCGGCTGGCGGCCAGCACGGCCGCTGACCCCCTTGAGGAGAACCAGAAAAACGCCCTTGACTGCTAAGCAGGATGGCGCGCGGCTATTTTTAACCTCCTCTGCGTTGCTCTTGGTTTCTCAGGGTGGGCTGATCATGGGTGGGACGTGACGACGACGGGGGAGGGGGGATCGAGGCCCGCAGAGCCCCCCACCCCCACCCCCAGCGGCGGCCGAGGTTCACTGTCAACGTTGGCGACTTCAAGGTTAGAGAAAGAGGATCAGGGACTTATTCTGGTTTCCATTAAGTCAGGCATTTACTAAGAAGCTTTTAAAAAACCTTTGACTCATGCCCCTGGGATGAATGGTGCGTGAGCAGAAGCCCGCGCGGAGCGAGGGTTGAACTAACAGGAATGTCATTAATATCATTAGTCTCCGGACCCTGGTAAATGTCACCGCTCCCGCTCCATTAGGCCTCACTTATCCCCGGGAAAAGGAGATCAGAGTGCAAAGACGGGTTGGGAGCGGGAACCGGCGGTGACAAGTTCTGAGGGGCAGCGGGGCTAGTGGGGGCCGGCCGGGCACAGCACACGGGCACACACACATGCAGACACGCGCCCACACGTGCACGCTCACGTCCGTGATTGGCGTGTGGCCTGCGGCTCCTTGGTCGGCTCACCGGGAGAACCTCTTTGCCGGTGTCGCTGAGACAGTCTGGCCACGGCAAGCATCAGTGGCTTGGGGAGACCACCCGGCTCACCCCAGCAGCACCGCCAGGGGCCCGCGCTGAGAGCCGGGGTAATGTCCCTGTCCTACCCAGCGCTGGGCCACAGCAGGGAGCCGGCTGAGACCCTCTGTGCCCCCGTCCCGGCTGCAAGCCGACGCTCCCGGGGTGAGGGAGGCCGCGCGTGTCAGTGGGCGCGGGTGGAGGCGCTTGAGTCAGCAAGAGGCCCCAAGTGTGTCTGGAGTCCTCCCGGGGCCCCTTGGGGCCTCCTGGCAACGCCCAGACACCAGGCCAGGGGTGAGTGTGAGGCCGGGGTTGGGGCGCTGGCTGCCACCCACCGTGCAGAGTCCCTGGCCCCAGAATTGCACCCGGCAGACTGGGCCGTGTTCTGGCGTCTCGTCCTGCCGCCCCGCCCAGCCCCGGCTGGTGCTTCTGACAGACAGATTTCCTTTGGATTCTCTTCACATTGAGAACAAATCTGCCCTCTGCACCCGCCTCCCTTCTGAGCCCCCGGCACCTCAATTTCAGTATTTCCACCTTTTAGGGGGAGGCTCAGCTCCCAGGAAAGCACCTGCGGGTCGCCAGCTCTGGTGATTTGGTGACTAAACTACCAGGTGGGTGGTTTGGCGAGGCCCGGGGGCAGCCTCGGGCAACACGGGGGCTCCTGCAGCCCACCCCCACCCCAGGAACAAAGGCCAAGGACCGGCCGGCGGGCGGCCTGGGACTTGCTGCCTCTCCTTGAATGAGCTTTTGCCCTCACGCTTCCTAATCATTTCCTAACTGCAAGAGTCGTCAGCGTTCACGGCTTCCGCGAGGAAGGGCTAAGTCTCCCGCGGATCGATCCCCTCCAACAGGCCGGCAGGGGGGTGTCACGGACCTCCAGATCGATGGGAACGAGGGGAAGAATAATAAGGGGACTCGCTGCTGTCCAGGCAGGCGGGGGCCTCGGGTGATGAGGGTAGTCGCCGCTCCCTGAGGGTGGGAGAGAGGAAGTCATGTCGACGGTCACCCCCCCCCCCCCCACCCGGGGGAGTGCAGGGACTGGATCCCGGAGGCAGCATCCTTCCTTCGCGGGAACCGTGAGCGGAGGCGCTGGCCTCTGCGTCACTCACTCTGTCCATGGGATGGTGGGCTGCCGGGAGCCCGGGGGAGGGGAGAGGGAGCCAGGCAGCCCCTTGGCAGCCCAGCTCGCCCCCAGTAACTCCGCTCCTGCCCTCCCGAGACCATCCGGAGCAGCCTCGGCAAACAGTTTCCCCACAGTGGGTCCAAATGTGTGACCAAGACACAGAATCAGGAGGACCCAAACGAACCCCCTGAAGGCCAGCAAGCCCCGGCACCGGGCCAGGCCCGCCCGTCCCAGACCTCGCTGAATAATTACTGTCGTCTGCCTGCCTTATTTAAAAGGACGAGCCCTGTGCTGGAGTAGAGCGTCAACATGAATTGTCAAAGACCCTTCCTAAGGCTGCCGTAGGCACCGTCTCAGGAGAGGTTCCTGGGCTGGGCTGGGGTTTAGGGGCCTGAGCGCGGTTCTGTGTGGAGCAGCCTTGGGGACCCTCCTGTCACCCCGAAACCTTCCTGGGTGTGGCCCCAGCAAGAACAGCAGCCAAGCCGCTTCTCACGGTTATTCAGTCACAGACACTTGGGCAAAAGCAGGACTTTAACTGGTGGCTCAGCACCGGGACAGTAAAATCTAAGAAGTTCGCCGCTTAGACTCATACTGACCAGGTGCCTGATCTCGGGTTCTCACTCAGGGTCTGCAGGAGAGAATTGGAAGCATTTGCCGCCACCAGCCCATCACGCATCTCCGGCAGCCTGGGAACAACCATTTATTAACAATTCGGGTGGGGTCCAGTGTCCGTTTCCTAAGTCCAAAAGACCCTGTGGATGGACTGTGGGCGGCGGAAGGTCCAGCTTCTCGGGTGCAGGGGATCCGGCCTGGAGGCGCAGGCGGGCTGGTCACCCAGCCCAGGGGCGGCCGTGGGTGTTGGGCAGAGGCGAGGACACGGGTGTGAGTGTCCGTGGAAGCCAGGGCACTGGCCTACACCGCCCCCGCGGAGCTGGCCGCCCGCTCTGCCCGTAGCCGGGGGAACAGCCCCCGGGCAGCAGTGACCGCCTCCTGCAGGGACTCGAACTCGGACCACAGCTCGGTGTCCTCGGCGTCCTCGGGGCCCGTGTCCTCTCCCTCCGAGCCGTCCCTCTCCTCCAGCTCCAGCGCCAGCGACTGGACGTCATAGACCAGGTCGGAGCTGGTCTGGACCAGCCTGGAGAAGGCGTCGGTCAGGCTGGTCATGTCCCGCTCTAGCTGCTGCAAGTCACAGGCCTCCTGCACGCCGGCGTGGGTGTCCTGGGCCACTGACAAGCGCTCGAGGAGGGCGCACTTCCTGCGCACCTCTGCCGCCAGGTCCCGGGTCAGCTGCTGCTCGCGGCAGGCACGGACGCGGCTCCGGACAGACCGGACCATCCTGGCCAGCAGCAGGAGGCCCAGCACGAGGCCCAGGCCAGGCAGCCCTGCTGCCACCTCGCACCAGAAGCCGCCCAGGGCGTCCGTGGGCGGCAGCCCCACCACAGACTCACCAGGGGTCTCCCGGCCCAGGCCAGCACTGGGGGCCATCGCGGAGGGCAGCTAGCTCATGGCCACTGTCCACAGGCTCTCCCAGTTGCCATGGCACTGGCAGCCACGGCCAACCACAGTGCACCCCAATGTTCCGCCCAGAGCCTGCTCTGTGGGCTGTGGTGGGCGGGGGAGGGGCCTGACCGAGACCCGTGCCCCCCCCGCCCCCCCCACATGGGCTCAGGGCACGAAGCCTGCAGGATATCTGCAGCAAAAGAAACGGAAAGTTTTAGACTTTTAATTTAATTTTTTGGGGGGAGGGTCACACCCAGCTATGCACAGGGGTTACTCCTGGCTCTGAACTGAGGAATTACTCCTAGCGGTGCTCAGGGGACCATATGGGATGCTGGGGATCGAACCTGGGTTGGCCACGTGCAAGGCAAATGCCCCCCCCCCCCGTGCTATCCTTCAGTCCCTAATTTAATTTTTTTGGGCGGGGTCACACCTGACGATGCACAGAAGTTACTCCTGGCTCTGAACTCAGGAATTACTCCTGGCGGTGCTTGGGGGACCCTGTGGGATGCCGGGGATTGAACCTGGGTCGGCCGCGTGCCAGGCCAACGCCTTCCCCACTGTGCTACCTGGCAGTGCTCAGGGGCACACTCTGCACTTGGGGATCACCCTGGAGGGATGCAGGGGACCCTATGAGGTGCCGGGGGTCCAACCGGGTTGGCTGTGTGCGAGAGAGGCGCCCTACCCACTGGCTGTCTCTGGGGACTGGTAATCAGGGCGTTTCACAAGCAGATACATACCAGGGAAACGTCTCCACGGGCCCATGGGGAGAAGGCGATCCCGAGTGCAGACCAGAGAGGCGGGAGGCAGGAAATCGCAGCGGATTCGGGTGGCCGTGGCTCGTGGCTCGTGGCTCTTGGGTTTAGTCGACGATCAGGTCACACTTGTCTCAGCAGACACAAACGGTCACCACAGCTGTCTCCGGGCATGGCGGGGAGGAGAGCAACCGAGTCACACCAGGCTCGGGGAGGGGGGATTCACGTCTCAAGGGAAAGAGGAAAAAGAATAGAGTGGAGCTTAAAAGGAGAAGCCTCTGAGATTAGTACCAGGAATTCTGCTCCATGGCTTGGAGGCCAGCCACACATGCGAGGGGAAAAGGGAGCTCAGATAGAGAAGGGAGCACCAAGTAAAGGGTGTTGGGAGGATCCTCCCAGGATGGGAGAAGCATGCTGAAAGTAGACTCTAGACCAAACATGATTGTCACCCATTGCCTCTTTTGCAACCACAACACCCAATAAGAGAGAGAACAGAGGGGAATGCCCTGCCACAGAGGCAGGGTGGGATGGGGGGGTGGGGCGTGGGAGGGATACTGGGATCTGTGGTGGTGGGAAATGGGCACCGGTGGAGGGATGGGTATTTGATCATTGTATAATTGAAACCCAAGCACAAAAATTTGTAAGTCTACGACTGTACCTCATGATGTCTCACTAATAAAAATTTTAAAAAAATTAAAAAAATTAAAAAAAAAGGAGAAGCCTAAGAACACGCACTGGGAGAAGGAGGAGGAGTTGGCAGGACGAAGCTGGAGGCCCCGGGTAGCTGGGTGCAGGGACCCCAGCCAGCAGGAGCCGAAACTACTCAGGGTGAACGCTGCTGGCCTAACCCTGGGCTACAGGAAAAATACCTGGTGTTTACCAACATGTACTAAAGCAGAACTGTTTTTGGGAGGGGGTTCTTCACCGCTTCTCTTCCCTGTGATGTTTGCAGGAGGACGCTCTTGGAGAATCATTCTATGACACAAATTGGACAATATTTCTGTTTGTGCACTTTCTTGGGAAATGCATAAACATATTCGAAGACAAATGAGAAACTGTCAGTGATAAAAATACTTAAAATCAGTGCAGAAAAAGCGTTATCTTAATAATAAGATTATTCTCAAACTTGGCTATTTTCTCAATATGTATTTGCCCGCCAAGCCTAAATTATATTTTGATTCTATGTATTTAAACAAAAGTACACATACATATCATATGTACCCTTGGTTCCAGAAATTATTGCTCGGGAATATAATAAAAGATGTGGAGAAATTATAGTAGGACAGGAAATTTATCAAAAATTATTTATATTAGAAAACAGAAGAGAAATGTAAATATCTTATACGAGGAGACCCATGAGACAAATTATAGCTTCAGCGTATAATGGATCATCAGCCATCATAAAGCTCATATTGAAAAATAATTGTGCAGATCTCAGAGCGGTGACAATGCACAGCTAATTGAAAAGAAAATCACCTACAGTCACAGGCACAAGAGCCAACCCAGCACGCTGCTCCTGGTAGGCTGAGCAACTGGGGACCGTTCACACAGAATGGCTGTTTAAATCTTTAGAGTTAAAATGGTTGGAATGAACCGCAAGTGTGTGTGTGTGTGTGTGTGTGTGTGTGTGTGTGTGTGTGTGTGTGTGTGTGTGATGGAGAGTGGGTGAGACAGAGAAGGGACCAGGATGGCAATAGTAGTTGGGGGTGATCACACTGGACAGGACCTGAGGGTTAAAAGTAGGTAAGGGATATTCTGGATAATCTTCCAGTGTCAATATTGCAAATCACAGTGCCCAAAAGGAGAGGGAGGGAGGGAGGGAGGGAGGGAGGGAGGGAGAGAGGAGAGAGAGAGAGGGAGAGAGAGGCAGAGAGGAAGAGACAGATGGAGAGAGAGAGAGAGAGGAAGAGGGGAGAGAGGGAGGGGGAGGGAGGGAGAGGGGGAGAGAGAAAGAGAGAGAAAATAAAAGCACCTGTAGAGGCAGACTGGGGGGTGGGGGTGATGGGAGGGCCCCTGGGGCCCCTGGTTCTGGGGAACGTGCCCTGGTGAAGGGACGGGGGCTGGAGCACTGTGTGACTGAAACCCGACCATGAGCAGCTGTGTAAGGGTCTATCTCACAGTGATTCAATTTAAAAAAGGTAAAATTAAAAAAAATCAAAAAATTAATTTATGGAAAGAATTCTGGAGGGGGCTTACATTTCAGTGCGGCCTGGTGGTTGTCCAGTCCAGCCGGGAAAGGAATGTCCCTTTTGTCGTTTGTGGTCACACCTAGCCGTGCTCCTGGCCCAGTCCTCAGGGGTCGCTCCTGAGGGGGCTGGGATGGACCCTGGGCCAGCAAGTGCAAGGCCAGCCCCCTGCGCACTGCATGGCGGCTCCGGGCCAGGGACGCGCCTCTGGGCTGAGACAGGTGGGCAGGGCCGGAGGGGGCAGGGGGCTGTGAGGGGGGTTTGGAGTCAGGGCAGATGAACAGGTGCTCCGTGCTCAGTGCTCTGTGGAACAGCTCCTGCTCCGCGCAGCACACAGCCGTGATCCGTCCCATTCTCGGCCCCGAAACTATGTGGGATGAAGAGCCTAAGGGTCTGTGTTCGGCCGGCAGCCGGGGTTCCGTGCTGGCTGCAGCAAGCTCTGGGGGATCCCGACACCACTGTCTCAGGCTGGCCGTGTGGGCCCGTGTGTGCCTGGCGGTCGGGGGAGAAAGGTGAGGGGGGCAGGCAGTGATGTGCAGGCTCAGGGCTTTGTCTCAGGGGGTCTCCGCGCTCTGCCCTGTCCGCCTTCTCTATCCCCACCTTTTTTTTTTTTTTTTTGCTTCCTTGGGTCACACCTGGTGATGCACAGGGGCTACTCCTGGCTCATACACTCAGGAATTACTCCTGGGGACCATATGGGATGCAGGGAATCGAACCGTGCGGGGCAATTGTGCATTGCTATTGTGCTATTGCTCCAGCCTCTCCGTCCCCACCTTTGAGCCCCTGATGGATCAGGGCGGCAGCGAGGAGACCTGAGCCGGGAGAAGCAGCACGGAATCTGCACCAAGCGGTGATGCCACGTTTGTAATAAACGGCCCAGAAAAGAGCGGGGCAGAGGCTTATTCCGTGGCTGTGGGCCTGGGGTCTCGATGGCTCGTGGGCCGCTGGCTTCCAATGAGGCAGCGTTTACAGTCCGAAGGACAATCCAAAGCATCAATGAAAACCTTGCCAGCTTGGCTGCAGCGACACCCGCCCATCAAAGGGATATCCAGATCACGGAGCAAACAGTCCCTTACCTGGTCGGCCAGGGCACGAGTCTCCCGGCCTCCCCCACACAGAGCACGGAGCATGGAGCATGGAGCACTGAGCATGGAGCTTGGAGCACTGAGCACGGAGCACTGAGCACAGACTATGGAGCACTGAGCACAGAGCATAAGGCCGCTCGGGCCAGGCCCGACTGCGCAGGCTCCATCAGCACTGCCGAGACTCCTAATTACCCGGAACCAACAGGATGGATAATGTTTGCTTAAACCTTTAGCCAAGAGTTCACTGCTCTCCCTAATTAAGTGATGCTTTAAAGAACTATAACAATAACTTCAGCATAACAACTCAAATAATTTCGGTACATAACAAAACGTTCCTTGCACCCGCGTCCTCAGACTGGGAGATTGAGCGGGCGTGGAAAGCTGCTTCGAAAGGCGTCCTTGCCAACACGCGGCGGGTGGCGGAGGGCTCGCTTGGCGAGAGGCCCACCCGGGTCCCATCCCTGCATCCCATGGGGTTCCCGAGCCCCGCCAGGACCGACTCCTGACAGTCACTGGGTGAGGCCCCCTCCAAAACTAAATAAAAGAAGGCTCCAGCAAAGACCTTTCTGCAAACAAAATGTCTATTTCTACCAGTTTTTCTTAAATCCCAGATTTGCTTTTGTGGCTGTTTTGGGGGCCACACCCGGCATTGTTCAGGGCTTGCTCCTGTCCCTGCACTCAGGGGGCGCTCCCGGCAGCCTAGGGGGATCCTAAGAGGGACTGGGGTCCGTCCAAGGGAGCTTGTGCCCACTGCTCCCTCACGTAGTCTTCCCCCAGGGACTGGGTGGGAGTTTCCCGGATGCTGTGCTGTGGGCTTGGGGAGAGCGCGTGGTGCGTGGGTGATAGTGTCGAGGGCTGTGCTCTCTCCGGCCAGCCGCCCTGCATGCACACTCACCATCTTAAAGACTCGCTTTGTGCATCTCAGCCGACAGGTCCCGGCAAGGCCTCTCACGGGCTCGCTAAGCCGTGGTGCATTCATGTACAGAACTCGGCGTGAATCAAGGAGAATACATGTGATTAGTCTCCGGAAGGGCAAGAAGTGCGGGATAAAAATGCTCATCTTTTATTAATCACATACATTTTGCATCAGGAGGTTATTTTTCCTGGTCTGGGCGAAAGCCGCAGAATCACTAAGTATGATTGTGTGGAACAGTTGGCCTGTGACGATTTAACAGCATTTTGCAAAACCCTCATTTGGCAAGCGGCTCGCGGCCGTCTCCTGGCCCAGAGATGGTCTCAGGCCCCGGCAGGCTGGGGAGACACACAGCCGGGGGCAGGGGACGCACGCCCCGATCCCGCTGGGTAACCACATGCCCCAGGTCTGTCCCCGGGGGCCTGACTCTGAGGGCCCGTGCTCTGGGGCTGCTGCACAGGTCGGGGATCTGCTTCCAGGTTGGCTGCTTTGGCGTCGGGGGTGAGGGCCGGGGAGGGGGTCCTAGTGAGGGTCCCCTCTTCTCTCTCCCTCTGAGGTATGTGACCGCCTGAGCCCTCCTAGCCTAGGGGACCCGGCGTCTGCGCCCCAACGCCACCCCTGCCCTGGGTCTCCATGGCTCTGGGCTCCCCTCGGTGAGGGCGGGAGGCCAGTGGCTGACCACACACAGCTCTGCTGGGCATCTCACCCTCACACCTGGGCCCTGACACGAGCCTTCAAGCTGCTGAAGCCATGGAATGGGTCAAGGACAGACAGCATCAGTATGGGGGGCTTCATCTCAACCAGGGTGGCCTATGGGGCTGAGCGACAGTCCAGGGGGAGGGCGTTGGCCTGGCATGCGGCTGAGTTCAATCCCCGGCATTCCACATAGCGCCCTGAATCCGCCAGGAGTGATTCCTGAGTGCAGAGCCAGGAAGAACGCCTGAACATCGCCTGGTGTGACGCCAAAAAAAAAAAAAGTCTAAAAACACTGTCACCAGGAAAGTAAAGATGGAGCTCACGAATAACTTCAGAACATTCCCACTCCCACCCTCGAACATCTACAGATTCTTTATTTATTTATTTTTTTTAAAGCCCATTCTGAATGCCCACTGTAGCATCCATTACTTCTGTTGTTTGCAGAAGCAAATCTGTTTATAAAATAGACTTTCTGTTGCAGAACAGCTTTAGGTTTACAGGAAAATTGAGAAGGAAACAGTTCCCATAGATACCACCTGGCCCCGCGGGCGGAGCAGCCTCCACTGAGCCAAACGTGGTCTGCGCACATTAAAGTGACGTGTGACTGTTAGCGCTGTTGTTTGGTTTGGGGTCAGACTCGGCGGTGCTCAGGGCTGACTCCCGGCTCTGGGCTCAGGGCTCAGAGCATTTCTTGAATCCCACTTCTCCTCACGTCCAATAAGATATATGTATATGGGTTCACACGAATGAACACACACACACATTCTCACACATGAACACACACGCATGCAAATACATGCATGCACACACATGCACACACAAGTGCACATGCATGACACAGGCATACACACACTCACACGCACGTGCATGCACAGACACAAAACCACACGAGCACGCACACACATGCACATACATGACACAGGCACGCACACATGTGCTCACACATGCACATACATGAATGCACGCATGCACACACACGCTCACACATGCCTTGGCAGGCTACAGAGGCAGTCGCATTTCTTTAAGGAAACACAGTTTGAGCTCAGCCGCCTCGAGGTCTGGGTCTGTTCTGTTCGGACGCTGTCGATGCCAGAGTCGGCGTCAGGTGGAGGGAGAGGCTCTGGGCAGAGGTGGGCCTAGGACAGAAGGCCAGGAAAGCACCTCACGCCTCAGCTCCAGGCTCCGCTGGGCGTGTCACACTCAGCCATCAGAGACCCCTGAGAGTGAGTGACTGAGCCGGCTTCCGGATACGCGGCTCTGAGCATTTGTTTGAGTTTTGGTTTTTGGGTCACATCGGCAGGGCTTAGTCCTGGCTCTGCACTTGGGGATCCCTCCTGGTGCTCAGAGGTGCTGGGGATTGAGCCTGGGTGGGCCGCACGCGAGGCAGACGCCCTCTCTCTGTGCCGTCGGCCGCAGGCTCTGAGTGTGTCAGAGGCATCAGGGTGTGGGCGTGGCCCTTCGGAGGTGGCCGCAGCCCCTCCCGGGGTCATCAAAACTCAGAGCCAAGGGCCGAGGGGCCGGGACCAGGACGTAGCAGCCCCTGGTGGGGCGATCAGAGGGTGCCCGCTGTGCCAGCTTCTCCCTGGTGCCCACTTGGCATCTCTGCGAGCCGGGGTTCCTCGCCAGGATGGTCTGGAGCCCGCGGAGAGCAGGGGAGGGGGGGAAGTGTGACCTGGTCCTTTCAGGCCAGAGTGGGGCGGCACCGTGAGCACCACGGAGCGCCCAGTAATCAGAGCCGCAGCCTCTTACCTTGACCCATTTTGTCAGAGTGGAGAGAGGTACAGAGGAAGGAACAGGCTAAAAATACTCCAGGACTTGCTCTCCATGCTCAGGGGCTGCACGGTCTGCCAAAGGCGTTGAGTAAGGGCCGTCGGGGAGTGGGGCTTTCTGAGAGGCCCTGAGGCGGGGCATGTGGGCCTGGGGCATGTGGCCTTGGCAGGGGAGGGTGGGCGCAGGGCGGGCCCTTCTGGGAAGCCAGAACACGGGGTTGCTGGGTGCCCGAGCCTCAGCAGGACACCCACCCTCTGGAGGCCCAGGACACGGGAGCTGGGGTCACTCTCATGGCTAAGGCCGAGAGCACAAGATCCACACTGACATGGGGGCGGGACGCACTCTCCAGCTCTGCAGCGTGGCAGTCGTGAACATTCCGAAACACGCCACCCGCCCTCACACCCCAGAATTAGGACTTAGCGAGGCTCCTGAGCGGTGGAATATTCAGGGCTGAGGACACAGCCGGGGACCCCTGAAGCGCTTCCAGGAGCCCAGACGCTGCAGGCCCGGTGCTCTCGGTGATGGCAGGACTCGTGGCTGGTGTGGCTGAGGGCCCTGCAGGAGCCCAGGGGACATGGCGACCCCGACGGCTGCCCTTCTTCACGCTCGTCTCTCCTGGGGACTCAGGTGGAAGGTTCCAGCTGGCAGGGGACCGAGCATCTCCTCTCGCCCACTCCCCAGCCCCGCGCCACTGGGTGTGTTTGTTCGGAATTTCACTCCGTGGGCTTTTTGCCAGAGAGTTAGCTCAACTTTGGCTCAATCTGGGGGAAAAATAAACAAATTAAAAATAAACTTTTCTATCAGGCAATCAAACAGAGACTTAGCAAGAGGCATATCTTACCCCCCAGGGAGAAATACGCCAAGGCAGAGTAGATTTTGTGTTTGCTAATTCCCCTTAACGTGCGACTCTTCCAGGGTAAAACAGGCAGATTCTGCACCTCGGGATGGCGTGAGGCCTCGGCACGGAGGGACAGAGTCCATGCTTTTGTGAAATTTGCTTAATAGGAAGACTTTTTTCTTAAAAAAAGTAAAATGTATCACTGTATCACTGTCATCCCATTATTCATCGAGTTACTTGGGCGGGTACCAGTAACGTCTCCATTCGTCCCAGCCCTGAGATTTTGGCAGCCTCTCCACACTCGTCCTTCCCAACGGTGCCGCACTGGAGGCGCTTTCAGGGTCAGGGGAGTGAGACTCATCATTGTTACTGTTTTTGGCATGTCGAATATGCCATGGGAGCTTGCCAGGCTCTGCTGTGTGGGCAGGATACTCTCGGTAGCTTGTTGGATTCTCCAAGAAGGAGAATTAAACTATAAGAGGTTGCGCGGCCGCATATGCTGGGTACCAGAGGTCTTCTGAGAGCTTTGTTTTATAGTCTCTGGATCTTGACTGTTGATGGGATCACACGGTGATGGGTGTGATTACCAAGCTACTGGAAAATGGGGGATCTGGGTGGAGGCGGCCCAGTCCCGATCTGAGCAGGTTTGGAGATCTCAGTCCTGGATTCCTCTTGCCAGTTCCTTCATGTGTGAGGCTCGTCCGAGTGTGTGGAGAGTGGTCTTAAGCATGGCTGTGGCTGGGTACCAGAGGTCTTCGGCTGCCGGGGCTCTGCTCGGGGTGGAGAGGGAAACTCAACGCCCCCCTCCGGTGAGGACAGCCAGGTGCGGAGGCAGGAACCTCTGCGTTGTTCTCTTCCGGGAGCTTGGTTTTAGAGTCCCTGGGTCTTGCCGTTGATGGGATGACATGGGGCTGGGGGCAGTTGGTGGGTGTAATGCCTAGCTGCTGGAAGATGGGTGCAGAGGCCCGTCCAGATCTGAGCAGGCTTGGAATGTATATGGTTCATTTATAATATTCACAAAATATCATCAAACATTGAATGGACAAAGGACACCAACCTTTCAGCACACAAATGACAAAAATATCTCATAATTATTTGATGTAGAAAAACTACCAGATACAGCTCTGCATGTCCTGTCATTTAACAACATGAAAACCACAGTTGGCAGAACAGTTTATCAACTTGTGATAGAATATTCTGAAAAATTACCCACCACATGGGCTGGAGCAATAGGACACTGGGGAAGGCGCTGGCCTTGCACCTGGTCAAGTTGGGTTCCAGCCCTGACCCCACATATGGTCCCCTGAGCCCCACCAGGAGTCAGCCCTGAGCACAGAGCCAGGAGTTAGCCTTGAGCACAGAGCCAGGAGTTAGCCTTGAGCACAGAGCCAGGAGTGAACCCTGAGCACAGAGCCGAGAGTCAGCCCTGAGCACAGAGCTGGGAGTCAGCCCTGAGCACAGAGCCAGGAGTCAGCCTTGAGCACTGCCCGGTGAGGCCCAGACAAACAGTTTTGCCCCTTAGCTCTTTCTCCCAGCACAGGCTCCTGCACCCTCAGAGCGGCCTCGATGGGCCCCTGCACGCTGGGCAGACCGAGATGCCTGGTCCTTGTTCAGCCGGTATGAGTGAGAGTGACAGAGACGCTGATTGGGAACCCGGAGCCCAGCACCTCCGGGAACCTGGGAGCAGGCTGCGGAGAGAGAATCTCTCACCGAGACGAGCCGGGGCTCCCACTGGCCACACAAGCAACCACAACCAGCAAGGAAGATGCTGGCCCATGAGCAAGTGCCTGCTGAGGGCACTGCTCTAAACTGCGTCTCATTTTGGGCCCCGAAGTGTGTGCAGGACGCTGAGCCCCGCCCGCCCCCGTGACCCCTGCAGCTGGGCCGGTGCTTTGGGTGATGGCCGAGGGTGGGTGATTCCACACCGAGCCAAGTGACTCAGACCCGGGCCAGGGAGGGCAGCCGTTGGGGTGGAGACAGGGAGACCTGAGGGTGGGGGCCAGGGCTGGGCAGGGAGGGGAGCTGTGCTAGAGGCGGCACAGACTCGGGCACCCGCCCAGACACCTCAGCCCTGCCTGTCCGGGGTCCAGGAAAGGCCCAGGCCGGCCTGGGGGAGCGACCCCTCACGCTCCCTCGCTCTCCCTCGTTCTCCTGATGCAGGGCGGCAGGGTGTGGGCACATGCTGCCTCTCGGGGCCCCGAGCCTCCTGCTCTGTTCTGGTCCCCAAGAGCCCCCACTGGAACGACGGGGGATTGGTCGGAGCTGGACGCTGGCACTTGCCCTCCCTTGCCCCGAGGCGGTGTGCCCCCCCCAGACCTGTACCTCAGTGGGGGTCACGGGCAGAACCTGGCAGCTGCTGGGAGCCAAGGAACCTCTCTCTCTCTCTCTCTCTCTCTCTCTCTCTCTCTCTCTCTGTACCACCTACAGGCTGGGTTACCCACCGCTCCAGGCTCTCCTCAACTGTCCTCGTCTGTTGTTTCCCCCAAGATTTAAAAAAAATTGAATCACTGTGAGACAGGCCCTTGCAAAGCTGCTCATGGTCGGGTTTCAGTCACACAGTGCTCTAGCCCCTGTCCCTCCACCAGGACACATCACCAGCACCAGGGGCCCCAGGGTCCCTCCCATCACCCCATCCCTGTGGCTGCCTCTATGGCAGACACTTCTCTCTTTCTCCTCTCTCTCTCCCTCTTCCCTCTCTCCCTCTTCCCTCTCTCCTTCTCCTTCCCTTTCCCTCCCTCCATCTCTCCTTCTCTCTCTCTCTCTCTCTCTCTCTCTCTCTCTCTCTCTCTCTCCCGTCTCTCCCCTCTCTCTCTCTCTCTCTCCCCCTCCCCTTTTGGGCACTGTGGTTTGCAATACAGATCCTGAAAGGCTGTACCTACTTTCAACACTCAGTTCTCCGTCCAGCATGACCGGTGAGATTTTAGCAGTTAAAAGAAGGTGGGGCGGGGCGGGAAACCTGTGAAAATATGTGCAAATGAGAATCTTTTAAAGTGAAAAAAAAAAATCTTGAACAAAGCGGTGCTGTGTTGGCCCGGCCTGTCACCGGGACTTCGCCATAAGCGCTGATGAGTTCGCGTTGGCCACCGGGAACACAACCACTCCGAGTAATGCGCCGAGAGGCGTCCCAGCTCAATCTCCGCCGTCGTGAGCCCTTTCTCTGCAATGCTTTAGTGGCGAGAGTCCCCCGACCCCCTAAGAGCGGAGCAGGGGCGTGGGGACCACACGCGCTCTCTGGCTGCGGGCAGAGTATTTGTATTTATGCTGATTTATCCTTTCGTTGAGCTGCCCCGATGAGAGGTGGATGGCGGAGATGAGATGGCTGGAGCCCGCAGAGATTGGCGACTATCGTTCTTCCTATTGACCTTGAAAGCGCAGGAGTGCGGGGGTAAAATTGCGAACTGAATGTGCTCTTAAGGACGCGCCGGGTATCATTTATTCAGACTCCGAGCACACTTCATTTTTATGAGATTAGCCGAAGCCGTGGGGGTCTCTGCAGTTGAACTCCTGACTCATGTAATTTATTCTGCATCGATAAATATATTCCATTATCCCAGAGCAAAAAATTGGCAGTCCTTCTCTCAGTTCTTTTGCAGGAAAACATTAACTAGCTCTTGTGGCCCAGGGCGGGAGTGGAGCAATGCCGTTTATATGGAAGATTTATCAGTATTAGAATAAAATATTTATCTAATATTCCCAATTTCTCCATGGACGGCCTTTCCATTAGCTGTCTCGCACCGTCTCAGAGAGACGCCGGCCCCGTCGGAAGCCGCTCCGGCCGGGAGACTACACAGCACTGAGAGCGCATGATGTACGCAGATAATTTCCCATTATATAAATAAAGATTATTTTCTCTTTCCAGAAACTTCGGCAATCACCATAAACATGATTAATGGGGAGGGAGGAGGCGGTGGCAGCGGGGAGCGAGGGCGTCGCCCCGTCTGCGTCACCGAGCGAGCCGTGCGCCTCTTCATCTCCGCTAATGGGGTCGTGCCTGAGACTGCGCAGACGCTGATTCATCTTCCTCACGTGAGAAACCACTTTGCTTGCCTGGCATCAGGTTCCCTGGGCCCAGGGGCTGGTCCTGCTCGGGGAGGGCGGCTGTCCGGTCAGTGCTGCTGTCCCCGGAGGGGGAGAGTTGTCCACAGGGGGCTGGGGGAGATCTGTCCACGGGGGAAGATCTGTCCACAGGGGAAGAGCTTTTCATGGGGGGGAGAGCTGCCCATGGGGGGCACCGCTGTCCACTCTGTCCCTTTCTCTCTCAGTCCACGTCCCTGCCCCCTTGGCCACCGTGACCAAGAACCCCAGGGGACGTGAGGCTGTGGTGAGACCCCTCTGAGCGCTGCATGCCTGGCCAGCAGGGCCGTGGACCCCAGCAGGGCTGTGGGTGCCACAGGGTCGTGGATGCCACCGGGCCGTGAGCGTGGAGAGGACAGTGGGTCCTTGAGGCTCTGCAGGTTTCAGGTTCGATCCAAGGCCCCTGTCCCCTGCGCCCGCCAGGGTGGTGGGTGGCCAGAGTTCAGCACCTGAGAGATGGGCTCGGGCTCAGGCATGTGGGGTCCGGAGCAAGGGAAGGTGCTGGGGGCCACGGGGGGGTGCCTGGATTTTGGAGGGACCCAAGGCTGAGGGGCAGGTCAGCAGATGCAGGAGTGGAAGGTTCTAGAAGATGACAATCAGGTCTGATAGCTTGTCTCCTGCCTGGGCCAGCTTGCCCACCTGCGGGAGTGCAGGGCCGGGCATGGTGCTCGTGTGGACGGGGCAGCTCCCCGGCCCTGGGCCCCTTGGACGACAAACGCGGCTCCTGCTGCCCGAGGGGCTCTCGGACCCATCTCCCTGTGGAGCTCCTCTCGCCCCAGTAACCAGAGCTCCCCTCCCTGTCTGCGGCACCTTTTCTGGAGACACCCCGAGGGCGTGCCCCTGCTCACCCCATTTCACGTAAGGGGCACGTCCAACCCCCCACCCCCACTCCAGTGCCTCAGTGACATGTTCCCACCTACTCCTTCAGGGGTGACTCTGTTGTCTGTCCCGTCTCAGGGGCACCAGCTGGGGCGGGCAGGGTGTCCCCTGCGCCTCTCTCCCTCTGAGAGACATCACTCCCTCTGTGACAGGCCACGGACTCTGGTTCCCAGAGCAAAGCCAGGAAACGGCCTTTGCACCAGGTGGAAGTTAGTCGGGCCCAAATGCTCTGCATGGCGGCGGGGAGGGCACTTGCCTGGCGGGTGGTGGGCCTGGTTCAGAGCCCGGCACTGCCAGGGGGTCCCCTGAGCCGGGGAAAGCCCAGCACAGCCGAGTGGGGCTCCGGCCAGCATATAAGGCAGCAGGAGTAAAGGCCTCAGTGAAGTTCTCTCGGGGAAGCACCGCTTCTCAGGACCGAAGCCTACCCCAATTCCCGCCAGGGGAAGCGCTCTGCGCCTCGGTGCTCGTGCTAGGGCCAGCGGACAGAGGGCGCGGGGACCGTGCTCTCTCCCTCGTTTCTCATACTCGAAAAGCCGGGTGAGAACATACATTATCCCATTTCCAAGCTCCTCAGATAATGTCTCTCCTGGGGCGGCGATGATTTAAAATTGATCTCCTATAGCGCGTCCTACTTCTGGGCTCCGAACCACAGGCGAAGCCTCGCGGGGCATGAGACAAACCACAGGCTTACTGCCCCCCTCCCACCCTCTACTGTCTCAGGTCACGCCTGGGGCGTCTTATCTCTCCCCCACCAGCCCGTCACGGAGAGCAGACACTCCACTCTGAGGGAGCGCCACTTCCAGCGTGGATGGCCAGGCAACCAGGCAGAAGTATTTTTGCTTTTTTTTTTTCAGTCACACCCGATGATACACAGGGGTTTCTGCTGGATCATGCATTCAGGAGTTACTCCTGGCAGTGCTCAGGGGGCCATATGGGATGCTGGGAATCAAACCTGGGTTGGCCAAGTGCAAGGCAAACGCCCTACTCGCTGACAGGCAGAAGTTTGAAAAGCAGACAGCACATGTAGGAGTGTGTGTGCATGTGTGTGTGTGCATGTGTCTATGTGTGCAGGCCCAGCATAGGCAGGAGCACATGCATGTGTGTACACGCATGTGTGTATGTGTGCACACGTGTGTGCATGTGTGTGCATGCATGTGTGCATGTAAGCATGCATGTGTGTGCATGTGCGTGTATGTGAGAGCAGGCCCAGGCACACAGAGTTTGGAGCATGCGTACACGTGTGTAAGTCTGGGAACCACCCCCAGAGGCCCTCGGGCCCCAGGGGTGGAAACCAGGGGTTCTGGGAGCACCTGACCGCCTGGTGTTTATTTGTGGTGAATTTTATGTAAATGTTCCTGGGAAGCCTCGGCCACACCAAGGAGGCCAGGAGGAGCCGAGTCCTGACAGCAGCACCCCAGAGCATGGCACGCGCCCCTGCCGTGCCCCTGGGCTGCCCATTCCCAGGGCCTCCCCAGTATCAGGGGAGGCGGGTCTGGAGCTAGACCCGTGGGCTCTCCGCACCCAAGGTGGGGACAGACCTTACTGGGAGAGACTTGCAGTGACCAGGGGTGGGTCGTTAAAAGCAGGATGTGAGTTAGGGCAGGCGGGAAGCCCCTGCTGAGAAGGGGCAGAGGAGAAGCCGGGGTAGCGGGATCAGTGTCAGGGAGCCAGGGTTCAGCCGGTGCCAGGGGTCTTGGGGCCGAGAGCAGGCGGGGTGGGGCTGGGGTCCTGGCTCAGGGCCACGCCAGCACTGTCCTGCCAAGATAGGCCTGACACCCACCCCATGGCGCAGGGGGCCACACAGTGGGGAGGGCATGTCTTGCACCCTTGGTCCCACACGGCAGATGGTCCCGGATTTCCCCTGGGAGTGACCCCTGAGCACCGCCGGCTGTGGGCCCGAGCCCAGAGATAAATAACCCACCAACCTGGAGAGTCAGTTTCCCCAGGGGTTGGCCTGCTGTCTGCCCCACCCCCTCGCAGTGCAGGGGTGTAGCCGCTCCCCCTCCCGCCCCCTCCCACAGCACCCCTGCTCTTTGGCATCTTGGCTGCCTCAGAACTCCGAGGGGTGAGGTGTGGCTGCTGTGAGGTCGCTGGGGGTGGGTCAGCCTCAGGGGTGCCCTTGGGTGGAGCCAGATGCAACGTTTCTATGGCAACGAGGTGAGATGCTGAGTTCTGTCCCCCCTGCCCTCCGCTTCCCAATCGCCGTCACATTCAACTGAAAATTTGGAAGCGCCTGAAAATCATAACTGCCCTCCGGCCCTCGCCTCACGGGTCTCCCGCCTTCGCTTCCTGCCAAAACCCCTTCTGGAATCTGTGTGTCCAGATGGCCCTCTTGGTCATCCGGGCAGGGGGGCTTTCAATAAAGAAGCCCAACCCAGACGCCCCGGCAGGGGTCCCAGGGTTCAAGGATAATGAAGAAGCCTCCCGAAGATGAGAGTGACATCTTCCAGGACGGTTAATTCCATCTGAAGGGAGAAATAATTACCGCCTCTGGCCATCGTGCGAGCTGTTCACAGAAAGGAAGCTGGACTCAGCCCGCATTAGCTCGGTGGGTCAGAGCCAGAAGCTGCATTAGCCAGAGCGGGGGGTGGGGGGGGGGGGGAGAGAGAGAGAGAGAGAGAGAGAGAGAGAGAGAGAGAGAGAGAGAGAGAGAAGTAGGGAGAGAGAAGTAGGGAGAGAGGGAGAGAGGAAGAGAGGGAAAGAGGGAGAGAGGGAGAGGGAGAGAGAGAGGGAGAGAGGAAAGAGGGAGAGAGGGAGAGGGAGAGAGAGAGGGAGAGAGAAGGAGAGAGAAGGAGAGAGGGGGAGGGGAGGGAGAGGGGGGGGGAGGGAGGGGAAGCACCAAGGTCAGGCCACTGAGGCCGCATGGGCAGCTGCCTGGGGTCTCCCTGGGATAGCAGGGGTCCGTAGCTCCGGGTGGTCTGGGGCTGAGCAGAGGCTGGGCAGCGTCCACAGGCCCCCTCCGAGGTGTGGAGGCTGCCCTGCCGGGTTCGGGGCCGTAAGCGCACGCCCGTGTCCAGCTCCGACAGTCTCACCGCGTCCTGCTCGGGGCCGTGCGGTGTGTCGTTGTGTTTCTGTGGCCGGGTCGGGGCCTTGCTTCGAGAGTGCTGCATCGTCTCAGAGGGCAGGAGTGGAGCCGGGCAGAGGGGAGGCCTTCCTCGGCTCCCTTGAGGTGTCTAGAGGATGGATGGGTGAGGCGGGAGGGGCCCAGAGACTCCCGGGGCTCAAGGTGCTCCTGTGGCCTGTGGCGCTCTGTCCCACCTGTGTCAGGTCTGAGAACAAGGAACGGGGGTTGCAAGCTCCAGGCCCTGGCCCGTGACGCCGTGTCCTGTGACGCCGTGTCCCGTGATGCCATGTCCGTGATGCTGTGTCCGTGATGCCGTGTCCCATGATGCCTAGTCCCGTGATGCTGTGTCCGTGATGCCGAGTCCTGTGATGCCGTGTCCATGATGCCGTGTCCCCTAGCCCAGCACTGTGAGCCGGAAGAAGCTGGTCACAGAGTGAATGCTGAAGGGTGCTGCTGGTCTCGGCACTGACGTCTCAGTGCAGTGTCTGGGGATGTTCTCGTGACCGTACCTTAATCCCCAGGGCTCCGGCTGTCCTGGGGTGAGACTGCGCTGACCTTACGTTGTTTTGCTCCAAGTTGCCATTCCTCAGAGCTTCTCAGGGCAGAGCATGAGCCCGACTGCGTGTGACTGTGTGTGACTGTGTGTAACTGCGTGTAACCCCGTGCAATTGTGTGGTAACCGTGTGCTGGAGCCTGTGCAGTGCGGGCGGGGGGGCAGGGACGCACTTATAGGCAGCTAAGCTGAGCGGCGGAGCCACAGACTCGAGGCCCGGTGGGGCTGGGGGCAAGGAGGGGGGCTGGGAGCATGAGGAAGAGTCCCAGGGGGAAAATGTGGGGGCAGCAGCAGGAGAGGCGCATGGTGGCAGACGTGAGGGCAGCAGACCTGTGCCCAGAGTGGGTACTGAGCGTGCGGGGAGGGAACATGGCTCCTGGGCACCCCCCCCCCCAGCCTGGACTCCTCATGCTGGTGCTCACCAGCCTGTATCTGGAGCCTTGTCTGTGCCGGGTGTGGTGAGGCCCGCCCAGGAGAGCTGAACTCCCACCCACGGGTTCCTCGGTGGAAGAAGCCCCGGCGATGCTCAGCCTAGCTGATGTCCACGGTCCCCCAGCGCTCGGACCCCGAGCCCGGCAGGGGGTTCCTGGCCCTTTTCCAGCCCCTGTTCCCTGGCTGCAGACACAGATCCTTTTCGGTAACCTCTGCTCACACCCGGCCCCTCTATAATAACCGCCTCCCTTTTGTTCCGCTTGGGTGACCCTCAAACAATTTCTCTGAACATCTGTAAAGTTAATTCATCTCTGTCATCTTACATTTTGAGCCAAACCCAAAAACTACACTAATCTCTAATTTATAACAAACCACTGGCGCACGAATTTCATTCTCTCACACGGGACTAAGGCAGACTTAGCGTCTATCCTGGATGGACCGGGAGAAGCCCACTTAATATCGCATTTGCTCAGCGAGGTGGATCGAGTTGCTGTCGGTCGCTGTGGAGCGTGAAGACGCAGACCTGCCGCTCTCGGGCTGCCGCGCTGGAGAAATCCTCTGTCAAAGAAGAAATATTTAGATCAGGCCATTTTCTTACTCTGAAAAAATAAATGGATTAAAACTCCTCTTCTGTTATTAAGCAATTGCACACAATTTACATAATGGATTGTTCAGTCCACACAAGCAGGTGAAGGCAGAGTAGAGAGAATTATAATTATTACTATGAAATGTTCAGTATCTTTTCAGGAAGAAAAAAATCCGCTTCCCTACTGGTTGTTCATTTCAATAACAAGCGGTCCTGTTTATCAAGAATTAATTTTGTATGATGAGCCGGGCACGCGGAAACGTAACGTATTTGCGTTCTTTTGAAGCAACGCAAACGCTGCTTAACGAGCAAGCCTGCCTTCTGTTTCCAGCAGCCGAATCAATCCCGCAGGCGCGCGCGATCCTCCACGTGCCAATATCGCCTGGGTGTAGAGGAGGGCGTTCTGGACCCTTCCACATGAAGCCGCAAGTCAGGGATAGATTTCAGACTGCGTTTTAACAGGAGACGTGTGGACCATGACGTGGGAACTCACCTTTCGCAAATACGGGCACGTTACCGGCCCCCCGTCCAGATCTGGGCAGGCTCAGAGCCCGTGTCCAGTGCTCAGCGGCCAGAGGACGGCAATGCTCCGCCCCGCCCCCTCGGCCCCGCCCCTCCTCCCGCCCCTCGGCCCCCTCTCTCCTTTGTCCCCGCCCCTCAGCCCCGCCCTAGGCCCCGCCCCGCCCCTCCCGCCCCGCCCCTCGGCCCCTCGGCCCCGCCCCTCCCTCCCCGCCCCTTCTCCCGCCCCTTGGCCCTGTCCCTCCTCCCCGCCCCTCGGCCCCGCCTCTCAGCCCCTCCCGCCCTTTGTCCGCACCCCTCGGCCCCGCCCCTCAGCCCCTCCCCTTTTTTTGTACCCGCCCCTCGGCCCCGCCCTTCGGCTCCTCCCCTCCTCCCCGCCCCTAGGCCCCGCCTCTCAGCCCCTCCCGCCCTTTGTCCGCACCCCTCGGCCCCGCCCCTCACCCCTCCCCGTCCTTTGTCCCCGCCCCTAGGCCCCGCCCATCCGCCTCGCCCCTCAACCCCGCCCATAAGCCCCGCCCCTCATCCCCGTCCTTTGGCCCCGCCCCTCCGCCCAGCCCCTCCTTCCTGCCCCTCCTCCTGTCAGGTCCCCGTCTCTCCTCCCGTGAAGGCTCCCTGCCGGCACAGTTTGGTGCTCCGAGCTTTCCTCCATGTGCCCCAGGGTGTGTTTGCAGAGTAACTGAGTGTGGGGCCACCAGTGTGTCCCAAGTGTGGCCTGTCTGCCGCCTAGACGCCAGCGACCTGCTTGTGGACTGACCCTGGGGCTTCTAGCACTCTCCGTGGAGGGCCAGTGGCGCCCAGGCCCAGAGGAGATGAGAGACAGCGGTGGGCGGCAGGAGACCTCTCACTGGCCAGCGCCTGTGTCCAGCCCAGGAGGGCAGCATGCTGGTGAGAGTGAGCCGCACCCCTGGCCAGCGCCCGGAGCCCCTCAGTCCTCGCACGAAGAGGAGCACCATGTGGTCGCCACCGGGAGAAATGATTTAGGAAGGGCAGAGAGGCACCAAGGAATGCGAGTAGGGGTGTGACGGGCCTCTCTGAGGACGCCTGGGTGGCCACCGAGACGCCCGGCGTCATGCCTAGCCTGTGGTAGCTGCTGGACTCTCCTGAGCTGTGTGGGCAGCAGGCAGCGGGCAGCCAGGCGGGCATTCAGGGCACGGGACGTCTGGAGGCGTGAATCTGAGAACGCTGGTCACTCAGCACCCAATGACGGGCAGCCAGGGAGACAGGCCATGCCAATGACAGGCCCTCCCTGTCCCCAGCCCAGCCTTGGGGGCCACTGATGACCAGTGCAGCGTGCCGCATCCCGGGGGCACCATCTGGCCATCAGGCTGCCACTGGCCCTGGCTTTACTGCCACCAGGAGGGATGTTGCCAAACACCTTGAGGACTGGCCCCAACCACAAACAGGCAGTAGGAGCTGCACATCGTCAGACCGTGTAGTTTCTCTGTAGCACCATTGTCAAGCCATGCAGTTTCTCTGGAGCAGCCGCATGAGGGACGCGATGGTGGAGTGACAGTCCTGCTCACTGCCCCGAGTCATAGGCGGGGGTTAGAGCAGTGGGCTGGGCTGGGTAGGGCCGGGTCGGGCTGGGTCGGGCTGGGTCGGGCTGGGTCGGGCTGGGTTGGGCTGGCCAAGCTGGGTTGGACTGGGTCAGGCTGGGTCAGGGCAGGGCATTGGGCCTGCCACCTCCCAGGCGTGTGGTCACTCCGCCCCAGCAGCTGTGCTGAGCACTCAGCCAGTGTGGCAGCTGCCCCTGGGTTTGTTTGGGCCCTGGACGTGAGAGGGGTTGGGGAGCACCTGCCCCTCACCTGGCAGCCTCACCTGAGCCCCCTCCCTTCCTGCTCCCCCAGACCCCCCTGACTCCAGGTGAGCGCCCGGGACCATCCACCGAGCCGACGCCGGAACCCGGCCGCCCCCGAGCTGCACTGGGGGTCTCTCAGACCTCGCCTGGCGTTGGGGAAATGCCCGGTGCCGGGAGCCGGAGCTGGGCTGGGCGGACCCCAGGGGCCCGAGGGCTGCAGGGCCGGGTCCATCCTGGGCCGCCACCTGGGAGAAGCTTATGCCCCCGAGCTCACTCTGCATCCGTCTCTGTGCCGGACCTGCCGGGTGCTAGGGATGGGCCCCCACCCCGCTGGCCAGGAAGGGGAGTAGAGGGAGGTGCCGGGCAAGCATCCTGGAGAGGCAGCGGTGCGGGTGCCCTGGCCGTGACGTGATTTTCGTATTTTAAACCAAGAACTATTTTTTTCTTTTTGTGTCACACCCGGCGATGCGCAGGGGTTACTCCTGGCTCTGTATTCAGGAATCACTCCTGGCAGTGCTCGGGGGACCATATGGGATGCTGCTTGAACCCGGGTTGGCTGCGTGCAAGGCAAACGCTCTCCCCGCTGTGCTATCACTCCAGCCCCTTAAGAAAGTTTTTAATCTCTGAGTCAGTGTGTGCAAATTCCTGATTTCCCCGTTACACGAGGAGTTGAAAAAAGTAAACGCAGACTCCCCGAACATTATTTTAGCCGCGGAATAAAATGTGGCCGCTCCGAGGGGATTTCCGCTCTGGTGCTTCCACTTCTGGGCCTTAAACACGCCTTTACAGGGAGGGGCCTCGCGTGACGGGGGTCTGGCTGTGGAGGGGAGCCAAGGCCTTCTGGGGCGTGCGGGGTCACGGGCTCCCGGGGCCTCCTCCCTGTGCCCAGACCATCTGGCATCCATCATGGCTCCTGCACCGCGTCCAGTGAGAGATTGCTGTCTCTGCTCATGCCAAGAGAAATGGCCAGCAACCAAGCATGTCCAGCAGACGGATGCCGAGGCTGTGATTGGGAGAAGCTGTCTCTGGACACAGGCCCACGCAGAAGTTCCTGCTTCGTGTAGGTGTGGGGGCGGGGCGCCCCTCACTCGGGACGGGGTGGGAGGCAGATGGGGGCTCTCTCTTTCCTGAACTTCCTGGCTGCCTTGGAGCCCCTTTCACATCTCCCCACCCCAATATTGACAGTGTGGCCATGCAGGGGTAAAAGTCAAGTTGATTCAGCAGATTGGCCGAGTGAGGGCCGGAAAGGTGGCTCAGGGGGTAGTGCACAGACCTAGCATACGGGCACTCTGAGTTCATTCATCCTCAGACACACAGGCCCACCCCTCACCAAGCGTCCCGGGTGCGGGGCCCTCCAAAACTATGGGACCATCATGGTCGTCTTTGGTCCTGCTTTGTTCGATGACGCTGGTGTTGGCTAATGATGTCAAAAGGTAGACTTGCTGGCTCACGGTGGCCCCGGTGCTGGTCCCTCTCGGCCCCAGGCTCCGGGCCCCACGTCGTGCGGCAGACGGCTGGGTCAGGACTTGGGGCCGAGGAGCCATTAATTACAGACACAGGCCTTGGAGGATTCGCTCATTAGTGCCACATTGGAGCGTCCCGGCCGAGCCCGCTCATTAACATTCTCACTCACACGCGCGGCTCTAAATAATAGATGGTCTTGAATGTTTCCCAGGTCGTTTTATTTTGTACCATATATTTTATCCAAACGTCTCTGAATTATTTAGTTAGAATTAAAAAAAAAAGGGCAGTAATCTTGCCATTTACCTCGTTGGGTTTTCCCACTCGTGGGATCTTAAATTATTCCCGTGTTTTGCATCCACGACAGAAAGAGTCATCCAGGAAGATTTAGATCTCGTCAAGGTTTTTCTGACCCAATAAAAGTGCTCGTTGAGTGAGAAGCCCTCGCAGGCAATTATAAATATGTCACAGTGAAGTGGCGGGCGGTGGCTGAGACGAGGACTGTGGGGCGGCGGTAAATTATTATATTTATGATTAAATAGATGTTTAAATATACACACTCCTCGGCACCCCCGACAGCTGACTCAGCCAATATCCAATTTCGAGAAACTCCTCCGAGATGAAAATCGCAGTCTGCCAAGCGTGGTTTGAAGGAACGCGGGAAATCATAAAACAGTGCTCATATTTCTGAGTGAGGGGCCAGCGGGTGAGGCCGCCTTCCTGCCCCAGACCCCGAGGGGGCTTGGCCGTGGCCGCCGAGTTGAGTCCAGGCAGCCTCTGAGGGGGCGCGAGGTCCCAAGGTCCAGAAGGGGCCATCCAGGGGGTCATCATTAACCTTTTCTGCAGGGACCCGCAGCTGCGTGGGGCCAGGTGTCGGGCGCTTCCAGCTACTGGGGAGCTCAGGTGCATGCGAGACAGGAAGGACTTTGGAGGGGAGGCTGGGGAACGGGAGGCCGGTGAGTGGGCGGTATGGCCCGGGACCCCCGCTCGGGGATGGCTCCCGCACTGAGATTCCTCCGAGGTCGGTGTGTCCTGGCTGGGGAGGGAAGCGGCTTCGCCTTCTCACGGGAGCTCGGTTGGCGCGTGTCTGGGGAAAGGGCGTGGCTGGACTTCAGGGACGGCCGGGAGAGGCCAGAGGGGCTGGCAGGGCCAGGGGCCGAGTGTGGAAGGAAGCAGAGGCCGGGGTTGGGCCTGGGTTCGGCCCCTGCGTTGGGGCCCTGCAGCTGGGCCCGGCTTCCCAGCACTGAGGTTTGTTTCGGGGAGGGGCCAGGCCTCAGGCTGGAGTTGCCCAGGGGGCCCCCGGGGCACCCACTCTCTGACGACACCCCCTAGCTTCTGTTTTAATGTTTGTTTATTTTGGGGTCACTCCTGGAGGGGGGGCTTGGGCGACCACATGGGGTTCGGGGAATTGAATCCAGGTAGGGCACATGAGAGGCAATAGCCCCCCCCACCCCATGAGCCACTGTCCAGGCCCATTCCTTAACTTCTCAGGACAAAACGCCACCAAGATCAGGGCTGTGGCCCGTGGATGCCTCCCCACCCTGTGAGTGTCTGAGTGGCCCTCGGGACGTCGCTGCAGGCTTCTGTGTGGCTTTGGGTCTCGGCACCCCTGAGGGGCCCAGGAGGCGCCCACCGAGGCAGTAGCATGGCCCAGCCGCGTCCTGGGTGTGCCGGTTCTAGCCGGGGCCACGGAAGCTTCCGACAAAGGTGGATTCAGCGCAGCCACGGTCCAGCCGTCGAAATTTCTCTGACACTTGCTGGGACTTGATCGGAGACGCGACTAGGCCACGGTGCTTCTGGGGAGTCTCGTGTCACCTTCCGCGCAAAGGCCTGAGAGCGGTGAGGCGCATCGACCCAGAGGGGAGAAAAAAGCTGGCATCGTTTTTCTTCATGTAGCTGGATCTGAACAGCATTTTCTATTTATATGCAAATGTCGGCAGCGGACTGACTTGGTCCTTCACAGTGGCGAGAGTTTTTATTTCCTAGCGGGCAGACGGGGGCAGCTTCGTGGCTGGGGCCAGGCCCGGGATGTGAGTTTGGGGAAGTGTCTTCCTGGTTCTGAGGGCACGGCTCCAGTCAGCCAATGGCCCACGCTGCTCATTCCCACCCTCGGCTTTTGAAAAATTCTTCCCATCTGTGCGCAGGGTTATAATGATTCGTTGATTTTCGAGACGAGCACTGCATTGCAAAGAGGATGAGTCCGTGAGCCCACCCCTGCGGCAAGCAGAGCCCTGGCTGGGCCGCAGTTCCTTGCTGCCACCTCCGGGCCGAGCATGCCCTCTGGGAGGACCCTTTCCCTCACACTTTATTTCCCCTGGTTCTCGCCGACTCGAGCACCTCCCTTTAAACTGTAGTTGAGGTCTTTTCTGGCAGAGCAGATTATAATTAAAATGATTGCTAATTGTGTGTGTGCTTTTTTTTTTTTTAATTAGCCGCTGCCTGATGAGAAATCACAAAACAGTTTAGTCCCTGCTGGGAGCGGGTGGCCAGAGAGTCGCGGCTAGCTGGGGACACTGCTCTACCTCCCACTGTCGGGGGACAGGCCACTGCCCAGCACGGCGGAGGATGGGGACGGGGGAGGTGGAGTCACGGCCAGCCCCCCTGAGCATTGCTTGCTTGCGGAAAGGGCTGGAAAAATTAAAGCAGGGGCCCAGCTTTCTGCGTCGGGCGTCCGAAGAGCCTGGCCCTGAGTCCTGCAGAGAACGCCAGGGGAAGCCCAGGCCACTGACCCACACGCACAAAAGGCCTTTGTTCCCTCTTGTAGCTTCCGGCCAGCCCCGGGCTCATTAGCAGGGTCTTTCGCACAAGATGATAAACGAGGAGAGAGTCCTTGGAATGGGAGGACGTTATCGGAACACGGTGCTGAGTGACTCGCCTGCCAAAGTGGGGCTTTGTGTGCGGGGAATTCATTAGGGTTGGAGTCGGCAACGGTGCTGCGGGAGGGGGGCCAGCAGGGGGCGCTGGCCCCCGGCACCTCCAGACCCCGCAGGCTGTCTGTGGCCTCCTGACTGCCCTGGGCCAGGGCGGGAGGTGCAGTCCACGGCTCCCGGGGCTCTGGGAGCTGAGAGTCACAGACACAACACAGGGTTGTTGGTGCCCAGCTCTGCAAAACCGTGTGGCGAGAAAGGGCCCTTCTGGAAAATTCCCACTGCCCCCAGGGACTGTTGCTCCCTCCTCCACTGAGAAGGCTGCTCCGACCGCAGCGACCACAGTTTGCCAAGGACGGTGTTAGCGTGCAGCCAGGGAGGCCAGGGGAAGGCCCTGCGGCATCACCCACTTCTGCACTCGTGGAGGGGTCGCCAGCCCTGATGGTCAGATGTGGACGTTGGGGGACCTGGGGTGAGGGTACGCCCACGGCCGCGCCTCCGGGCTGGATGCCAGGCTCCAGCTCCCTCTCTGGGCTTGCAGCAATGCACACACTCTTATTTAATTTAATTTAATTTAAAGTTTTTGGGTTTTGAATCATACCCAGTGGTGCTCAGGAATTACGCCTGGCAGGCTTGGGGATCATATGGGTGTCTGGGTCAAACCCGGGGCCGGCTGCGTGCAAGGCAAGTGCCCTCCCTGCTGTGCGGTGGTTCGGGCCCTGGACTCTCTCCGTGTCCCCAGGCCTGTCATGGGCAAGAGTCCAGACCCCGGGGGACTTCCCGGCAGTCGGCAGAGAAAGCAGCAAGTTGCGATTCTCTTGGAATCTGACATGGTGGCACTGGTTGGGGGGGGGGTGACCAGGCCAGGACAGAGGGATAGGTCCAGGGTATTGAATTGTGGAGGGCACGCCCGCACCTTTGAGAGAGACCCTGGAAATTATAAAAATTAATGCAGTCTCACGACCCAACTTTCAAGTCAGCCTGTCCCAGGCGCAGACATTTCACTCAAGGCCACGACAGAGTTAAGCCTTAATTCAATCTCGGTAAGACAGGGAAGGCGTGAGCTCGGTCTCGGCCGGTCGTGTCCCTCACAATGGTCATTTTCATCATTGGTTTATTCAGGGCGGGGGAAAGGCCAGCGGGCCCGTCTGTAGGCTGGGGACGGCCGGGGGGGGGGTGGGGGTCAACAATATGGGGAGAAACACCCGCCTCTCTGTTTTGGGTTTCTCCATCAGACTTCGCTTTATCTGAGAATTCGCTTTATCTGAGAATCACGCCAGTGGGACAACAAATGCACGAACGAGATATTTTTCTGAAAAATAAAATGCATGAGCTTGTTTGAGCAGCTTCATCTCGGACCAGTGGGCTCTCGGCGGGTTAGACCCACAGGTGGGTGATGCCCAGGTGGCCAGACCCAGCGTCCTCTGCCGGCCTAGACAGGAGCATGGATGCAAGCTTGTGTTTTAAATAGTCAAAAGTCTTAGGACAGCAGGCGGGTGTTTAATTTGCATACAGCCTACTCGGGTTCGATCCCCGGCATCCCATAGGGTCCCCCGAGCACTGCCAGGGGAAACTCCTGAGTGCAGAGCCGGGAGTCAGCCCTGAGCATCACCGGGTGTGACCCCCCAAACAAAACCAAAAGTAAAGAGACTTCCGGGGCCTTCCCGTGCTGTTGCATATCCGTGGCATGTGAGGGTGGGGTTGGTTCCCCAGTGCCACACACACAAACAAGGTGAAATAGAGCTTCTTACCGAGAGAGGAGCACCTTGAATGTTCTGGCAGCAGCAGCTGGTTTTGTTCAAAATCTCCCCAGCAACTCTGTTCTCCGGTACGGCCTGGCGGGCTCATCCCCCCTGCTGGGGACAGTGCGTGTTCCCCTCCCTCTGCGGCTGCCTTCCTGGGGTCCACGGTGCTCCCCAGCCCCGAGGCCCTCTCCCCTGGAGGTCCCAGGCCAGGGTCGTGGCCACCCGCTGGCAGGCTTCAGAGGAGGCAGAACAGGCCAAGCTGTGAGTGTTATTTCCACAGGCTCCGACTGCACCGAGGGCGTTTGAGTTGGGCTGAGGCAGCTCCTGGGTGGGTGGGGGGGGGGCGGGTGTGCAGGAAGGGTGTTTGTGGCGCCCCTGGGGGGACTCAGAAGGGAGAAAGGCTGCAGATACCTCTTGGCCCCACCCCAGGCAGAGACGGCCGAGCCTGGCCTGGGCCACCCAGTCACTGTTCCCAGGGCCAGTCTGGAAAGAGAGAAGGACGAGGCCACCAGCGGGCTGCCAGCAGCCTGGAAGGGCATTTGAGAGGGAGTCTTGGGGAGGAAGGAAACGGGACGGTGAGCGGGAGGCGGTGACTGTTGCATGCCAGCCCTGCCAGGGGGAACCTCGGCCCCCATCCCCCCTCTGCCGGCCCAGCCAGAGAGATTCTCTGAGCGAGGACCCGGGAGGGCGCTGGCCGAACCCGGCCTTTCTCCAGGCACTAGTGATGGGCGGCAGAGGTTCCCATCCTCCTGATTGCAGGGGTGTTGGATTCTCGCCTCCAGCAGAGCCAGGGGAGAATTTTATTGCCTTCGCTTCTGGGTTAGATAATAAAGGGAAGAGAGAGTTTAATGGCCACATTAGGCCCGAGCAGATTGATTTCCCCAGACACATTAGCCCTGTTAGTGAGAGCGACAGACTGCTACCTCCGCCACAGGTGAGGCTGGCCCTGGGGGTGTCAGTGCTCACCCCCCCACCCTGTGGCTGAAGCCTGCCCACCCCTCCTGTGTCTGCCAGAGATGGGGCTAGGAGGGACTTTGGCCTTATGAAGCGGCTGATTCACCTCAGACTCGCCGTGGACATGCTGTGGGACAAACCACACACGTGCCACGACACAGCACAGACTAACCACGGACGCATGCCACGTGGCGTTGAAATCGGGGTGCGGAGGAGCCTTCCTGACACCCAGCCATGCGCACTGCGAAGGGCCGGCAGCTTCCCTGGACAGTGTCTGGCCTGCTCCTCGGTGCCATCCGTGGCCACGGGGTGGACGTTCCTCTAGGGATCGATCAACGTGGAGAGGGAGGCCCCCCCACACCCCTCTCCCCGGCTTCCTGGGCAGCCCAGCACTCCGGCAGGACAGCGAGTATCCGGCCCCAGAGTAGCCACAACAGTCGGGGTGACCTCCCACCCCCACGCTCCTCACTCACACACGGAGCACTGCACGGGGAGTCCAAGGAGGCAGTTAGGGCTCTCCAGACTGGGCAGCGGTCATGGGGTTGCCGGGGGCCTTCATCAAGCAACATCAAGGCTTTCCTCGTACCCCAAGGCCCAGCCTGCAGGAAACTCGGCTCCCTGCCAAGCCGAGGCCCTGCCCTGGATTTGGGGTCCTGAATCTCCCCGAAGTCACCAGGGTCGCTCTCTGCCCTCAGGTCCGAGTCGGTGCCCCTGGAGCTCCCGGCTGGCCTGAGCTGTCAAGTTTCCCTCTGGAAAGCTCACAGTCCCTGCCATGGGCACCCTGTGTTTGCTCATGTCAGCCGACCCCGCTGGATCCCATGCGTTAGATCCTACGTGCTGGATCCCATGTGCAGGGTCCTTGTACTGGATCCTGTGTGTCAGACCCTATATGTCAAATCCCAGGTGCTGGATTCTGTAAGATCCTGCATTCTAGATCCCGTGTGTTGGATCCTGTGTGCTGGATTCCACATGTTAGGTCCCACATGCTGGATTCCATGTACCAGATCCTTGCACTGGGTCCTGTGCTGGATCCCATGTGTCGGATCCCATGTACTGGGTCAGCTGTGCCTTCTCCGAGGCAGAGGAGCCGAGGCAGGCCGGGCAGGAGAGGAGTCTGCGTGGACGAGTTCGTTGCTTTCCTTACCCTCGGAGGCTTGGGAATGGGAGTGTCTGCCGGGCCCTCCTCCTGCGGGCAGGCATGGCAGTCACCGAGGACCCCGAGACCAGTCGGGGCACAGGGGTGGCACTGGTCCCTGTCAGCCTCATGCCTCAGCTTTTCCGGGAAGGGAGCAGACCCCGCGAGGCAGAGCTGACGGGCAGAACCGGGGGCAACATGCATCACTTCGGGGCCTGTGACCAGCCGTGTCTCTCCAGCCCCACGTCCATGAGCACTAACGTGCCTGTTTCTCATTGGTGCTACAGAGTCACCACATCAGCCCTGCCCGGAGAGTCAAGGGCTGGTGCCAGGCCATTGGGACGGAGGCCTGGCTAGACTGTCTGGACCCACTAGGGCCTGGAAGTCTTCATGGAAGAGGTGGCCTTTGCTCTGCAGGGGCAGGCTGGGGAGGGGTGGGCTGGATGGGGTGGTCAGGGCCGTCCTCAGCTGGCCGGTGTGTGACTGACAGCCTCTGCCTCCTGCCCTGCACAGCCGAGGCTTCAGTGTCTGACGGATGGACACCAGGCCATTGGGCGGGCGGCTCCCTGGCCACAGAGCCATGGTCTGGGCAGAGAGGGGACGGGCAGAGGACGGCAGGGAGAGGTGAGGAGAGAGGGGCTGGCCCAGGGCCACGGTGAGCTCATCTAGAGGGTGCTGGGCTGGAGGCTGTTGGTGGCTGAGTGTGTCACGTGTGTGCCCTGTGCTCTGCAGGTGTCAGGGAGTCAGAGACGGGCGCTGAGGTGGGAAGGACTGGCCAAGGCAGTGCTGGTGGGTGTGTGCTCAGATCCTCAGGGCCGGGCAGCCAGGTACGGCTTTGTACCCCGCTCGCCCTGACTGATTTGGCAAAGTACATACTCTTAGAGGCAACGTGTGTGCCTGCGCGTGTGCGCACATGCGTGCGTGTGTGTGTGTGTGAGAGAGAGAGAGAGAGAGAGAGAGGGAGGGAGGGAGGGAGAGAGAGAGAGACAGAGAGACAGAGAGACAGAGAGGGAGGGAGATAAAGGGAGACAGAGAGAGAGGGGGAGAGAGAGGGAGAGAGAGAAGGAGAGAAAGGGAAAGAGGGAGAGAGAGGGAGAGACAGAGAGAGGAAGAGAGAGAGGGAGAGAGAGGGAGAAGAGAGAGGGAGAGAGGGAGTAAGAGGGAGAGAAGGAGAGAGAGGGAGAGATGAAGAGAGAGAGGAAGAGGGAGAGGAGAGAGAGGGAGGGGGGAGAGACGGAGAGAGAGAGGGAGGAGAGAGAGCGAGAGCGAGCGAGAGAGAGAGAGAGAGAGAGAGAGAGAGAGAGAGAGAGAGCGCTCTGGCGTCTCTAAGCCCACGAGCAGAAGCTTGAGGATGAGAGTGTGTTCCTGGGCCAGGGGCGCTTACGGTCTTTGAATGAGACTTTTATGTAAGTTGTGTGCAGGCGTGACGGGTCCAGACGCAGAATGTTCCTCTCGGAGGACCGTGGTGGGGAAATTGGATAATCTGTTTCTAACCCAACCTCGCGCCTCCTTTAAGACCCAATAACCCCACAGCCCAAGGCTCCTGTCCGCTCTCACCCAACGCTGCCAAGGGCCAGTTTTGAGTTCGATGTTTCTCTGCCCTGAGCCTTCTCTGAGGCTGACCCGCCTCTTGGTCACTCGTCTGGTCAACAGGCTTCCTCTGCTGCGGCCACCCTTCCCGGCCCTCTGGTGTCAGGTTAAGCAGATGCAGAATTCTAGCAGAATCACCCCTGCAGGCGGGAGATGAATGTGGACACAGAGACGCCCACGATACAGGCGCGTTTGCACGGAGAAACCACCCTCCTGGCCGCTGGAAACACGCGACCTCTCTGTTCCTCACGCCCAGGTCGGGCTGGCGCAGCAAGACAGATTCCCTCCTTTCAGCCCTGCGGAGGAGAAGCTGAGCCCCCGTCCTCGATACCCCTCAGGGACAGCCGTGGGGGTGGGAGCGAGGGTGTGGGGTGAAGAGCCGCAAGGCAAGGAAGAATCAGGGTGAGCCCCTGGGCAAGCCAGTTCCCCAGGGCAGCACAAGCACAGTCTGATGGGGGAGGGCAGCCGAGCACAGACTGAGGGGGAGGGCAGCGCCTGGCGCGGGTGGCAGCTGTCCTGACACTGCAGATGGTACTGGCTCACTGGGTGTTTGCCACGTGTGGCTTGCGGACCTTCACTGGCACCTGGGCAATGACCTCTGGGTGTTTTGGTGAAGGAAAGGGGTTTGGCGGCCAGGGAGCAACGGTCAGGAGGACCCCTCAGTCCCAGGATCCAGAGTCGAGGGGGTGGAGAAGGAGGCAGCCCACTGGCCCCCTAGGGGCCACCGTGAGGCCTGGCTGGTGGGATTCTGGCTGTGTGCAGCAAAGGAGCCTCCTGACTGGCCATGTGGGGGGGGGTGCCCGCAGGGGTGTCTGGGGCCACCCAAGTCCCTGCCCAAGGTCCCTGCCCAGATTCAGTGTGTGTGTCAGTGCTGCATCCAGGCAGTGCTCTCTGATATTCTGCAACTGGGAACCAACCATGACAAGTGGACAAGCTAGTCTGGGCCAGGGATCTGGAGGGTGGAGGGGCCTCATCAGCGTCTGCTGCCGAGTGTGGGCAGGAACACGTCTTGCCACATCTGGGGGCTCCACTGTAACCAGTGTCCCAAGAACAGGCACCAGACATCCCTCCACCCACCCACCCACTCACCCAATCCATCCATCCATCCATCCATCCATCAATCCATCCATCATCCCTGCCTCCCTCCCTCCATCCACCCACCCACCCATCCATCAATCCATCCATCCATCATCCCACCCACCTGCCATTCACCCACCATCCATCACCCGTCCATGCATCCTCCATCCACCGCTTTGCCAACAAACCACCCTCCATTCACACCCCCGTTATTCATCGATTCTCCCGTTTGTACTCATGATCATATTAATAGTATCTCTCACAGCACGCACATAAAAGAATCTGAATCTTACCAAGTCTCCCATTTTTCTTTCTTAAAAATTTCTGATTTTTAAAACATGTATTTATCATAGTTTTGCTAACTTTGTCACAATAGTATTCACGTTCATGGTACTTCTTAAAAACAGAGAAATATATTTTCCTATATTACCCTAAAAACCTGGGGGGGGATTAATTTGAAATTTATATTTTTGTGGTATTGCTATGTTTGCTCCGTGAGTAGGGTGTGGGAATCCACATGTGTGTCCTTGATCTTATACACGCATGTCATTGATTTTATACGCAACATGCTGCTTAGTCACCAATGTCGTAGGAGCTACCTTGGTGGCATTTGGTTTTGTAACTTAATCACTTAATCACTTAACTTCCCGTTAGTTGTCGATTTGCTCGAGCGGGTGCCAGTAACGTCTCCATTTGTCCCTGTCACGTGCTAGTGTAGCCCAATGGCATCTGTTCGCTCCGGGAACATGAAGAGCCTCAAACCGATCATTCATGATCTTGACGAAGAAGTCTGACCATCTGGTAGGTGGGCGGCCACGCGGTCTTTTGACATCCCGTGGAATCCAGTCGGTAACAGCTCTAGTCCAACGGTCGTCTTTAAATCTCATTACATGACCAGCCCATCTGATTTTCGACACCTTGGCAAATGAGACAGCGTCCCTGATTCTTGATCATCGATAGATGTCAGAACTCTGGATTCTTTCTCTCATTTGAGTGAAACGTGATATTCCAAGCACAGCTCTTTCTATTCTTTGGGAGACCTGAATAGCGTTCTCATCTTGTTTGCGTAGGGCCCAGGTCTCTGAGGCATATGTTAATGCAGGAAGAACAGTGGAATCAAAGAGATGTGCCCGGAGCCGGAGGTTCTTCGTCCTCTTAGCTATTTCTTCGACGTTCTTGAAGGCGTTCCAAGCTGCTCTCTTCCTCCTGCGCAGCTTGGGTGCCAGGTCATTTGTCATGTTGACCTCTCGACCTAGGTACACATAGCTGTTGCATTCAGAGATGGTCGTTCCATTGAGAGCAAATGGGGTGTCAGGAACGAGGCTGTTTCTCATAAACATTGTCTTCGTAAGATTCAGCTGTAGTCCTACCTTTCCACACTCACGGTCAAAGTCGGCCAGCATTTGTGCCGCTTGGCTGATGTTTGGTGTTATTAAAACAATGTCATCAGCAAAGCGGAGGTGGTGTAGTTGCCGACCATCTATCTTCACTCCCATTCCTTCCCATTCCAGTCGTCGCATGATGTTCTTGAGGGTGGCACTGAAGAGTTTCGGTGAAATGGTATCACCCTGCCGCACCCCTCTCTTGACATCAACGATCACTTCTTTGTAGAATGGTGAGATCCTGGTAGTGAATCCGCAATACAGCTCACGGAGGATCCTGATGTATTGGGCTTGAATGCCCTGATTGGCTAGGGCTTCAATGACCGCTTTCGTCTCAACAGAATCAAAGGCCTTCTTTAAATCAATGAACGTTAGACAGAGTGGCATCTTGAACTCCCGAGAAACCTCAATGAGCTTGGTTATCGTGTGGATATGGTTGATGGTGCTGAATCCTTTGCGGAACCCGGCTTGCTCGCATGGTTGTCCTTCATCTAGTGTTCTGCCAATCCTATTCAGGATGACTCGAGTGAACAACTTGTAGATGACAGACAATAGGCAGATCGGGCGATAGTTGCCGATGTCATGGATGTCTCCCTTCTTGAACAGTAGTACAGTCCTGCTGGTTTTCCATTGGGACGGAACCTTGCATTCAGACAGGTAGCGAGTGAAGAGCCGAGCCAGCGTATTGATGAGTACTGACGGCAGGTTCTTCAGGTGTTCAGGTCTGACCTTGTCTGGGCTGGGTGCTGTTTGTTTCTTTACCGACGAAATGGCGTGTCGGATTTCGGAAGGGAGAACGTTGGGAACGACATATCCATCCTGTGGAATTTGGTATGTCGGCAAGTGGACATGGCTATCGAAGAGATTTGAGTAGAAGTCATGGATAATCTTCTCCATTGCCGTTCTGGAGGATGTGATGGATCCATCAGGACGTTGGAGGGCAGTCATCTTGGTCTTGTAGTTGGCGAAGGACAGGCGGGCGTTATGAATACTTTTCCCGGCTTCTGCCACATCTACCAGTACTTCTGCTCTTCTCTCTTGGAGGTCTTTCTTGATCGCATCTCTGCACTGCTTTGCTAGCTCGGATGTTAGCTTGTGGTTGCCTGAGGCATGCGCCAAACCACGCTGGCGAATTAGCTCAAGAGTTTTCGAAGATAGGCGATTTTTTGTGGCTATCTCTCTCTTGGCGTTCCTCGCACATTCATGGACGTGCTGAACCAGTCGATCGTATTCCTCGTCAATGTTGTCAACAATGGCATCTTCCCATGTTGCTGCAATAGTGCCAAAGAGCTCCCAGTTGGTGGTCATTCTTTGGTTTTGTAACGATGCAAAGAATCCCAAGCCCAAGTTACTGGTATATCCTGGAGGCGTCCAGCATTCAATGATGCCAGTATATCTCTTTTAGCTATGTGACTCCGGAATTCCTCAGCACTGACTGGCTATTATTTCAAGTCCAAGCCCAGTCACGTGTGCATAATATATACGGAGCATATTGTATTTACACGAGCCACATGCTATATTTTCCCACAAAACCTTTTCAAGATCATTTCCCAACCATGAATGATGTAAAGTACTTGGATTTTCTCCCATAAACGTTTTCTTAAAGAAACAGGACTGCGCATTTGTATAATTACATCTCACAGGCTAGGGAATAAAGAGCTTCTGGATGGGTCTGCAAGGACTGCTAACTGGAGATAGGAAACTCGAAGAACAAAAGTCTTCGTGAATCCTGTGGGTCAGCCGTCTCTCGTGCCCGGGGAAACGGAGGCCACCGTGTGCTCTCCGTGTTCCAGATAAATGTGACTCCTTTGTTCCTTCTCAGCTCCTGGGCCTCGCTCAGCAGTGCTCAGGGACTGTTGCCCCCAACCTGGTGCCTGGGCGGGGCGAGGAGGGGCTGGGGTGGTCCTGGGACCCCCAACCACACAGCACGCAGTCTGCATGGAGCACCGAACCCACAATCAATACTTGACAAAGCATCTCCCACACGTTGCTTGAGATACTGTAGCTCTGTGGTCTCGTCGTTCGTCGGTTTGCTCGAGTGGGCACCAGTAACGTCTCCGTCGTGAGACTTGTTACTGTGTTCGGCTTATCGAATACGCCACAGGGAGCTTGCCAGGCTTCGCCACGCGGATGAGATACTCTCGGTAGCTTGTTGGACTCTCTGAGAGGGGCGGAGGAATCGGACCCCGGTCGGCTGCGTGCACGGCCAACGCCCTACCCACTGTGCTATCGCTCCAGCCCTAAAATTATCTGTGGCTTAATTAAAAATAAAAATGAACTGGATGTTGGACTTTTTCTTTCTTGGCTTTTGGGCCAGGCCTGATGACTCTCAGGGGTGAGTCCTGGCAGGGCTCCGGGCGCCAGACGAGGTGCCGGGATGAAACCTGGGTCAGCTGTGTGCCAGGGAAGGGCCCCCTCACCCTGCTGTTCACTCCGGCCCTGGAGCTGGATTTCTCAAGAGCTGACTCTGTGAACTGTGAGTGCCCGTTACCCCACAGAACCCCAACTCACGCCATCTCCTCGGTCCCCCTCACGCTCCAGCCCCTGGAGCAAGAGCTCTCTTTGAGAGAGGGCGGAAGCTTGAAACAGCTTCGGGAATAGACCCTTGGGGCCACCCTTCTCCCACAGGCTCTCGGTGGGCTTCCTTCCCGCGGCTGGTGCTCACGCCACACAGCAGCCACCCGTGACCACCAGGCTGCTAAAGGAGCAAAGGGGCGGGGTGGGGGGGAAGGAATCACCTGTCCCCAAATCGGTGAAAAGCCGGAGATTTTGGTCTCCAAACCTGCAAACCTGAGTTTTTCAACAGATTCATTCCTGGATGAGGCTCCTTGGAGCCCGCCATGAGCCTGGCAGTGACTGGGTTCTGGAGGTTCTGAGCTGACAGGGCTCATACATGTGTCTGTGTGTGCGTGTGTGTGCGTGCATACGTGCATGTGTGCATGTGCATGTGTGTGCGTGTGTGTGCATGTACGTGTTTGTGTGTGTGCGTGCATATGTGTGCGTGTGCGTGTGTGTGCGTGCGTGCGTGTGTGTGTGTGTGTGTGTGTGTTGGAGCTTCCAGCCCTTCACTTCCTGCACTGAACCCAGAGGCGCCCTGGGTGTTCTTGCTGTAGGATGGGGCTAGAGGCCTCGGGCTCTGCAGCGGGAATAGCTACTCCCGCCTGTGCTCGGAGCTCTCGGCCCCGGCAAACAACCGATAGCGAGAGTGAGGGCAGGGGTGGCCCAGGGAGCAGGGAGCGAGCCATCTCGGGCAGGGTCTGCCCTGTGGATTCTCTCCCCCCTCCCCCAGCTGCCCGGTTTCGGACCCCTCGCCTGCCGGTCGCTGCTTGCCTGGACGTGACTCTTCCCCTCCCTTCCGTGGCCCGAGGGGGCTGTGGCTGGCTTGGTGCAGGCAGGCCACGTGTTTGTGGGGCCGCGTGTTTATGGAGACATGTGCGTGTGGGGTCACGGGGACGCCGAGGCCACAAGCTGACCCCCGGGAGCGACTCCGAGGTCTCCACAGCACTGGCAACCCACATAGTTTTCTGATCAGGCCCCTGGTCTGAGAGTGGAGGGGTTAACCCGGCTGCCATTGCCTGCCCAGCCCTGGGCGTCACGGTGGCCGAGAAAATTGGGAACCACCGGGAAAGAGCTGCCGAGGGAGAGTTGGTCACAGAGGCCACTCGCACTACGGACAGTGAGAGCCTGAGCCCCTCGCGGAACGACCACCAGCCCAGCCCCTCGCCTACAGTGGAGTCTGAGCCCACCTGCCCAGGCCATGTACCGAGGCTCTTATCCGGTGCCGAGGGCGCCCGCTGGGGACAGCTGGCCTGTCTCACGGTGAGCCAACGGCTGCTGAGGTCGGGGTCCCAGGGGGCGGCTGGGAGAGACGAGAGGGTGACACCGACAGGACCCCGGGAACTCCCCGAGAACCCTCTGAGGCATGGGCTGCCCCGTCGCAGACGCTGGGGCTTGTGTCTCTGCAGAATCCATGGCAGAGTAAGAATATGAACATCAAGATTCAGCTGCAAAACTCCAGCTGACACCAGAGCGAGCAACTGGAGGCGGTGTGAGGCCGACATAGGCCCTGACCGGCTCCACTCTAAGACCGAGACTCAGTAGGCCTACGCCTCGGTTTCCCCCATCAGAAAGTCCCAACTTCTTAGAAAACAATATCACCCTGGGCAGATAGACTGCACTGTGGGAACAGCCTATCGGAGTAGGGGGCATGGGCAGGGTGGGCCCAGGGAGTGGAGTTACAGGACAGGATAGGGACCAGAATTGGAAACATATTGCCAGTTTCTAGGAAAATGCTGTTACGTAACCAAACCCTATATAAACTGCTTAGAATTCGGAGTCGGGTTCCTTGCCGAGACTTCACTGCATTGGATGAGACTTGGACCCTAGCTCGAGCTAGCGATAAAGGGGCTTGCATTTGCAGCCTCGCGTCTCGCCTGGTCAACGTGCAAGCGGAACTCCCTTCCCAGGACAAAACGGCGTTTGCTGCAGAGGGGCGGGAGGAATCACGTGCTGGACACAGTCAGTCTCGTGCCCCCTGCAGACATGGGCACAGATGACTAGGCTCCGTGAGAAGCAACTGCGCTCCCTCCAGACAGGGCAGGAACTCACACCTACACACACACACACACACACACACACACACACACACACACACACACGTCTGCAGGGAGGGAGGAGCCGTCCAAGCCTCACTGCGGGGAGACAACCGTGAGCCAACCTGCCCATGACGCACAACGGTCTCTTAAAACCCGGTGACCCCTGCAAGACGGCGGTCGTGCTGGGGGCTGTGTCCTCCAGAGCAGAGGGCCGGTGTCCACAGTGACCCCTGTGAGTGGATGCTTGGCAGCTTTCCCTGCAGTGACCCCCCGGTGGCAGCCAGCCAAGCGTCCTGCAGCTGGCAGGGAGTTTATATGGGCCTGTCCATTCCCCCGACTCTACTCGGCAATAAAGGAGGAAGTTTGATCCGCAGCTCAGATCAGCCTCAAGGGCGTTGCACCAAGTGGAGAAAGCCGCCTCTCAACTGCCGCGTCCTGGCTCTTGGGACAGGCGCTCGGAGCTGGGAGGGGCTGGCTGGCTCCCGGGCCGGGGGTGGGAGACAAGGGTAGGGGAGCTCAGTGGCGGTCTCGGGAGGGGCGTGGCGGGGCTGTACTCCGAACATGCATTAGGTTCTGTGACGAGACAGGTCCAGATCTATAGCTTCACAGGCCACATCCTGGGGAGGAGCCACGGGGGATGACGTCCTGGAAGCAGCCATAATCTGCTGGTGCCTGGGGGTGCCCGGGCAGGTGTGGACCCAGCACCCTGCATCTGGGGACCCCCACCTCTCTCCAGTGGCTTCGGCTGGTAGAGATTCTTCAAAATGCTAAACGAGGTTGCGTCCCCACAAACTTTTGTCCTGAAAAGAGTTTTTTTTTTTTTTTTTTGTCATAACGACGCTACTTAGAGTCACTAGCATGGAGGCATTTCCTGAGCTCCACGCCGGGCGGGGCTTCGCGGTGCCGTTCACAAGGGACCATGAGTGTCTGGACTGTCACCTCCTTGCCACCCTCCACCCTCTCCCCCCAGTGATGCTCTCTGGCCAGTCGGTTCCATGGCCACTTGCTCTTCATGTCGTCGCGTTTTGACTGAGGCGGGTGAACGTGCGTCCACGCGCCTGAGCTCACTCTTGGTTTCTCTGGCCTGTGACATGCCGTGGCCCCGTCTCTCCCCGTCCCTTTCAGTTTGCTGCTCCACTGGACCACGGGGCCTGGGATGGCTGTCTGGACCCGGGTGCTGCTGCGAAGGCCACCCACACCCATGGGATGGTCACCCCAGACTCGGCTTCCCGTGAGCTCGCAGGGTGCTGTTCTTTAACGGACAGTAACAGGACAGTGCCCATCTCTGGCGAGTTCTAGATGCTTCTATCTGCCGGCTCCCATCTGAATCAGGAGTGGGGGCACCCAGAGTCTGTTGGGGCCGAGACTCCCCGTCCCTGCTGTGCTCCCGCCGCCCGCCTTCTGGAGCTATGATTGGCCCTGGCCCCCTCATGAGCCGGTTACACCGGCCTGCCAGCGTGGGCAGACTCTCCGCGACTCGGGGTGGATGTTTGGCCGACCCTCCCCGCGGCATAAATTCACCCGCCAGGGCCCTGGGCTGTAAATAAAGGCTCTCAGGGCTGGATTCGATTTTGCAACAGGGCCGGTTGCCGGGCAGGAACCCGTGAGGTGGAGACAGATTTCCATCTCCGAGCGGCTAATCAAGCCCCTAATAGGATTTGCTGGCAGCAAGAGCCACAGATCAAGGCTTCGAAAGGTTTTATTTGCCATTTGTATGTAAATTTCGCACACAATGGATATTGTGTCAGAAATTTTATTGCAATTAGATAGAACACAGTGTACTCTAATACTCGACCTATTTTTTAAAAAAGGTAGCCGTGTGTGTGCGTGTGTGCGTGTGTGCGTGCGTGTGTGTGTGTGTGTGTGTGTGTGTGTGTGTGTGTTTGCAGACTTGAGCTCACTTTGGGTTTCTGGAACAAACTGCTCATATCTCTGATTCTGGTCGCAGCAGTTGAAAGTGGTTAAAAATACAACAGCCACCGGACTGGGTGGGGAGGCCTTCCCCCAGGAAGCGGGTGCGTCTGCCTTATTAATAGCGCTCCGCTCGCTGTGCCAACGTGTACTTTATCAGGGACGCCTCCAATGGCAGCTAAAACGCTCGGCTCGGGCGGAGGGACAGATATTTGGGGATTAATTATAGCTCGATGTACTAGATGTAGAACAGAGGAACCTTGTTCTTAGCTCCCCCCCCCCCCCCCCTTCCTAAAGAAGACAAACTGTGGTGAGGAAATCCAAAGATCAGGATGCAAGTGTTCCAATGCCAATTAATTGCATGATTAATTGGTCGCCCAATTAGTCGAGGATGAACGTGAGCGGGTGTGGGTGCAGCCTCTGCCCGCGGCCCGCGGCCCGCTGGAGGAAGCTTGTCCAGGCACGCTACTCGGAGCCAAGGCAGGAGGGGGTCGCAGCTGCTTTGGGGAGGGCGGCGGGTGTCCAGTGTCTGCTATGAGCCCTCGCCTCTCTCCTCTTTGCTGGCACTGGGCTACATGGGGACAGGCACTCCTGAAGTCGTTCAGAGGCTCCTGATGGCCGCTGGGATTTCGGGTGAGGAAGCCTCTGAGGCAGCCTCACCCCACAATCAGCGGGAAACCCAGGCTTTCTGGGAGTCTGAGGCTTGGTCTCAGCTGCGGGATGTCACTTCTCAGGAATCTGGAGACACTTTGGTTTGGGTTTCTGGCCTGGCCAGGGGAGGCGGGAGCAGTGTGGAAGAGCCCGGTGCTGGGCTGCCTCTCGGTGCCCAGAGCTGCCCCTCAGGCCTCTGGGGGCCTCCTGAGAAGCGAGACCTGCAGGGCCCAGACGCTCCGCGACCAAGACTTCAGGACCCTGTTCTCTGTCCTTCGTTCCTGGAGGTCACAGAAGTGGGAGGTTTTAGAGAGATGGAGATGGTCAGTGGGTTGCTCACACATGCCATGACAGACGCGGCACCGGACCCCTGGGTGGAGGCAGCTTTGTCCGAGGACCAACACGTGACATGAGTGGCCTGGGGTGAGCTGAGGCCAGCGGGGACGAGGAGAAAGAGGGAGAAAGAGAGAGAGAAAGAGAGAGAGAGAGAGAGAGAGAGAGAGAGAGAGAGAGAGAGAGAGAGAGCGCAGCCGGAGGGTGCAGAGGGGCTGCTGGGCCGGGCTGTCACAGCCTTCCTGGCCCCACCATCTTCTTGCGGGGGCCTGAAGGTCGCGTTACTGCCGAAGCCGTGTCTTGTCATCTTTGTCCTCGTCCCTTCCCTGGCGCCCAGGGTCAGGTCCCTTGGGCCCTCTCTGGCTTTGCTTCCTCCAGGGATTCTGCAAGTGGCCGGGCTCGGGACCTTGTGGACATGAGCGAGCCTGAGTCCTCCGATGCGCCCGGATCTGACGGCCAGGGCCGTGGGGGCCACGAGCCGCCAGCAGTGGGCACTCCCCGCATCCGTCTCAGTCCCCTTCAGGTTTCTCACGATTTGGGGGCTGCAGCCGCAACTGCATAGGCTGGGAGACCCCACAGACACAACAGCAGGAGACAGGAGAGCAGGCAGACGAGTGAGGGGGCGCGCACCTTGGATGATGCTTTTTTGAACACTTGATCACTTGATATCCCGTTACTCATTGATTTGCTCGAGTGGGCGCCAGTAACATCTCCATTTATCCCTGTTGCGTGCTAGTGTAGCCCAATGGCATCTGCTCGTTCTAGGAACATGAAGAGCCTCAAACTGATCGTTCAGGGTCTTCCCGAAGAAGTCTGACCATCTCATAGGTGGGCGACCACGCGATCTTTTGAGCCCCGTGGAATCCAGTCGGTAATGGCTCTATTTTTTTTAAATATTTCTTTGCTTTTTTAAAAAATCATTTTATTTTGATAAAGTTGTTCACAATATTTGATTGCACTTAACAGTCGCATACCAGTCCCACCACCACCTTCCCACCTCATTTCTCCATCCCGGACCCCAAAGCAGAACCGAAACGATTTATTTTGTATTGTTGTTCTGAATAATCCGCTAACAATGATCCCAAAAAGTTTTCTTAGAGGAAAGGGCATGAAGATTGCTGCATTTTACCCAGGAGTCATTTCGCCCTTCTATAAGAGATCAGGAACACGTTGGTAAAGGCTCAGCTGTGTGTCTGATGAGGTTTTTGGTTTATTGCTTTTGCTTTTTTTTGGTTGTTGTTCTGTCTGTTGTTCTGTCCTGGAAGTTCTCAGGACTGACTCCTGGCTCTGAGCTCAGCAATTACCAGGGGACCCTGAGGGGAGCTGGGAGCAAACCCAGGCTGGCCGCGTGCAAGGCAAACACCCTCCCTGCTGGACTGTCACTCTACCCTTTGCACAATTCTTTATGTCTTGGCAGATATTTGCTTTTTTTGCAGCAAATGCTTTGAACCCCGCCAAGGCTGCACTATTTTTCTCCCGAAATGAACTCTTCCAGCGCAGAGATTGACTGTCTCTGAGGCATAGGTGGTCTGGGATGAGGTGACGGCCGTGGATGTCAGAGAATTCTCACTCGCGAACTCCCAGGAAATATTGGGTTGCTAAGAGGTCGCCCCTCTCCCAAGGGGGCAGCGCCTTCCCCTGCACCCCCTCACCAGTGCCAGCCGCTCCCCTGCAGGGCCAACTATAACCTGCGGGGTGTGGGGAGGATTCAGTGAGAAACAAAACAGCCAACAAACATGTCACGTAGCAAGTGCTCAGGAAAACCCAGTGCCCTTCTGAGGAGCACTGGGTCAGGAGTGGGGCGTTCAGAGGGAGGGCGCACACAGAGCTGGCCGAGACACAAAGCCAGTCTCTGCGTGTCCCTGGGTGCAGCTGCTCAGCCTGGGTTGGTGACAGCCCCTCGCCTGCCCGCCTCTGCTGCTGGTCCTCCCAGCCAGGCCTTGCCCAGCCGGTGGCGAGGCTCATGGCCGTGTCCATGGTCCCGGTTGCCTCCGACTGGGGTAGGTCAGGACCACAGGGAAGGGTCACTCCGCTGCCAGACAGGCAGGAACTGCCAGCCTGCACAGCACAGCATGTCCCATCCTGCCTGCACTCACGTCTGCTCCCGTACCTGAGCTGGGGTCCCGTCTTGGAGCGTCTGGAGAGGGGCTGCCTGGCCCCCAGCAGGGGCAGCTCCGCGCCAGGTGCCCGCCAGGCTCCACAGGGTGGCCAGTGTGACGGATCAGCCAAGTCAGCCGTGCCCCGCGGGTCAGGGTGCCTCCCCGCCGCCCAGCGGTCAGCCCTGCGGGAGAGCCAAGGACCACTCACGTGGATGCATCCCCCGGGCCAGGGCACAGCTCACCCGTTTATCCAGCCGCCTCCGGTGGGATTGAACGCCGGTCCCAATACCCAGGGAGAATAGGTTCCCACGCCAGTAACGCTCCCATGCATCATCACAGTTCTGAACCGCAGCCCGGGCTGAGGTGGGAATGCAGCACCTAGAGGTGATCTTGGGCTGGAGCAATAGCACAGCAGGTAGGGCGTTTGCCTTGCACGCGGCCAACCTGGGTTCGATTCCCAGCATCCCATATGGTCCCCGGAGCACTGCCAGGAGTAATTCCTGAGTGCATAAGCCAGGAATAACCCTGTGCATTGTCAGGTGTGACCCCCCCAAAAAAGCAAAAAAAAGTGGTTTTTTGTGTGTGATCATTTATGTAAAATGGCGAGATGCCGCTTCCAGTTTGCGGTGGTCCAGTTGGGGGCCGGGGTGGGGGTGGTCATACTGAAGTGCAGCCGTCCCAGGCCCGACCCCAAGCCGTGGCAGCCAGATCCCGCCTGGGCCCAGAGTGACTCAGAGCACTCACCCTCGCCGCTGACACCGTCCCGTCCCTCCACAGCTGTGGTGGCACCTTAGGGTTGAGTTGACAACTGTTGTGGCAGTTTCTTTCGCACCTGCGAGTCCGGCAGGGGAAACAGCACCTCGTCCTGAGGTGCATCTGCCTTCCTGTGCTCCCTGGACCTGGAGGGCGCATCCCCCGGGGGCGGCCAGAGCAACTGAGTCAGGCCCTTCTCGAGTACCCCTGCTCGGGCCCCGGCTCACCGCTGTGGGTGTTGCTACACCCGCTCACTCTGCTTTCTCTCTGGAGCACCGGGCGTCACGCTCGGGCAGGACATGGTCATGGACAGACCAGTGCTGTGTGGGTTCGTGCACACCCTTGGGCTGGGGCCAGGGCGAGACTCCCCGGAGGACTGTGGTGTGAGGGGGAGCGAGGGTTCACCCAGGGGACAGTCCCCGTGGCCCCCGCTGCCCCAGGCTGCATCTTTTTTCCCCTCTTTTTATGGAATCACGGTGCTAGACACAGTCTCAGAGTTTTCATGATTGGGTCTCAGTCATACAATGTTCTAACCTGTGTTCCGTTTCCCAGATATAGAGTAACTGCATTCATTTGTGCGATAGAAAAACTGTATATTATATAATGAGACTAACATCTCCTGCCCCCGCACCTGGCTGTCCTCACTGGGGCCCCTTGGACGGAGGTGGGTTGAGATTCCCTCTCCACCCCCACAGCAGAGCCCCAGCAGCCGAAGACCTCCAGAACCAGACACAGCCATGCTGAGACCACTCTCCACATGTCCGGACAAGCCTCATGCATGAATGAACTGGCAGAGGAAGCCAGGCATGTGGGCCCGGGGCTTAGATCTCCAAGCCTGCTCGGATTGGGACTGGGCCTTCTCCACCCAGATCCCCCATCTTCTAGTAGGTAGGCATCACACCCACCAGCTGCCGCCAGCGCCAGGTTGGTTCCATCAATGGCCAAGAGGCAGAGACTATAAAACCCAGCTCCTGGAAGCACGTGGCTGCATTCACGACCGCGTGACATCTTATCTCATTTTTCCTTTGGAGAACCCGGAAGGCTACCGAAAGTATCCTCCCCGCATGGCAGAGTCTGGCAAACTTCCCGTGTCGTACTCAATATGCCGAATACCAGTAACAATGATGGGTCTCATTCTCCTAATCCTGAAAGAGCATTGAAATGGCTCTTTTAAAATCTCAGGGCTGGGAAGAAGGAGACATTACTGGGGCCTGCTCGAGGCAATTGACGAACAACAGGATGATCGTGATCGTGATCGAGACTAACACCAGGGCCAGGAGGGTCAGTGGGTGGAATCTGCTGCAGGAGAGCACGCGGGGCGAAGGGACCGGGCTGAGTCTCTGGCCTGCGGCCAGCCGGTGTCTTTCCTGCCTCTTCTTGCAGTTGCATCTCAGAGCTCTGGCACCTCGCTAGGGATTCTCCAGAGATCCGGCCCCCATGGGCATCACGCCTCAGTGGGGTCGGTCTTAGATCTTGGGGCATTTCTGGAGATCTCTGCTCCGGGCCCTTTAGAAAGCCCAAGTGGAATGACGCAGGGAGGGGCCCTTCCTCCCGCAGTTGGTCACGGCCCTAGCGGTGTATCCTCGGCCCGACACCAAGGCCGCACTGCCCATCAGGAAACCAGAAGAAGACAAATGAGTCCTGGCTGGACCCGCATGTGACTATCAGTCACGAGCTTCTTCTTGAGAAGGAACAGTGAGATTCTTCCGTTTGGTTTGTGAGGAGGGATTGAGTCTCTCTTCTCCTAAGCTGTAGCTGTCTGTAGCACTGTCCTCCCGTTGTTCATCGATTTGCTCAAGCGGGCACCAGTAACGTCTCCATTGTGAGACTTGTTACTGTGTTTGGCATATCGAATACATCACGGGTAGCTTGCCAGGCTTTGCTGTGTGGGCGAGATACTCTCAGTAGCTCGCTGGGCTCTCCGAGAGGAGTGGAGGAATCGAACCCGGGTCAGCTGCATGCAAGGCAAACACCCTACCCGCTATGCTATTGCTCCGGCCCAAGCTATAGCTAATTAAGACACAATAAGAAAACGAGCTTTAAGCAAAGTGATGCCAACACGAGAATTCCTTACACCGCGATCTCCTTCCCCCGTTCCTCCTTCCTGGGAGTCGTTGAACGCAGGTGGGCTCAGCAGACGTGTCCCCCCTCAACATTTCATTCCTGCCTTTGCCTGGTTAATATTCCTGCCAGCCCTTTGCAGAATGGGCATGAACAATGTCCTTTTCTCATCGGCTGCTCTGGGGCCTGGTTGTCAGGCGAGACGTGAAATGCAGAATAAATGTCTTGGCTCCAAACCACGAACTTCACCCTGCAAAACAGAGCCGGAGAGGGCCCGGCTGCAGGCCCAACAGGGAGAATAAGATTGCCGTGGTGTGTGCACGCCATAGTGTGTACGTGCCCTGTATGTGTGCTGTAGTGTGTAATGTCATGGTGTGTGCACGCCATAGTGGGTGCATGCCCTGGTGTGTGTGTGCTGTAGTGTGTACATGCCCTGGTATGTGTGTGCTATAGTGTATACATGTCATGGTGTGTGCATGCTGTAGTGTGTGCATGCCCTGGTGTGTGCATGCCATGGTTTGTGCATATTGTATTATGTGTGTGTGCCATGGTGTTTATGTGCCATGGCGTGTGTGCCCTGTGATGTGCATGTGTGCCATGGCGTGCATGTACCGTGGTGTTTGTGTGCCATGTTGTGTGCTTCCCCTGGTGTGCGTGTGCCAGAGCGTGTGTGTCTCGTGGCGTGCATGTGCCGTGGAGTGTGTGCCCCGTGGTGTGTGCGTCCCGTGGCATGTGTGTGCTGTGGTGTGCGCATCCATGGTGTGCTTGTGCTGTGGCGGCAACACCACCTCCCTGCCTCAACAACTTTCTCTTAGCGATAAATAAAATTTTATATTTATTCTCAAAAATAAAAATTTATTTCCCTGGAAAATAAAATTCCTGTGTCAAAGCTGTGAGGAGAGACGCACTGGAGCTGCTGCCACACTTCCTGATGGTCTCACATTGGCCCACCAGACAGCGCTCCGCAAAGCCGGTGCCTCCCCGGGGGGCTGCCGGGAGGAGGCGGCTCTCAGGAGTCTGCCTGTTCTTCGCTCCTCTCCAGGCAGTGGTGCTGACTGTGATGCTGCCCAGACAGGTGTGGGTTAAAGGGTGCCCTGCAGGTGCTCTGGGTACCTGTGCCCCGGGCGGCCTGAGGGGCTGACAGGACTCTCCGGGTGGCGGGCACTGCTGGGAGCACTGAGACGAGAGCAGCAGCTGCAGTCCCAGGTCCCGGGAGGAGCTCGAGGTGCCCTGGGCACAGAAGGGGCAGCCGTGCCAGGCTAGGGCTCAGGGCTGGAGGCTGGGGCTTAGGCGCATCTGGGCCACCGAGATGAGGCTCTGGGAGTCCCTCGGGCCCCTCAGCGCCTTCCGCCCGGCTCCCACCACCCAGGGTGTGGCCTCTGCTGCCCGCGGGGTGCTGGGCCTTAGCATAGACAGGGCACTGTTCACATGGGCACCAACATGGCTCAGGTATGTTCAGTTTAACTCACATGCACACACTCAGCATGACTCACATGTGCACTCAACACAACTCACGTGTGTACTCAACATGGCTCATGTGTGACCTCAACACAGGTGATCTGTGCACTCAAGATAGCGCATGTGTGTACTCAGCAATGGGTCACATGTGCACTCAACAAGGCTCACGTGTGCTCTCAACACAGCCAATGCATGTTCAATACAGCTCACATGGGCACACTCAATATGGCTAACAATGTGTTAACAATTACGTGCACACACTCAACTTGGCTCACATGTGCACTCAACACGGTTCGCGTGTGCACTCAACATGGCTCACGTGTGTGTTCCAGATTTCACATGCACACACTAATGTTGCTCACGTGTATACTCAACACGGCTCATGTGTGCACTCCACATAATTCACGTGTGTTCGGCACACACATGCACTCACCGTGGCTCCCGCGTGAGACACAGCTCCCTGCCCCACAGAGCCAGTCCCTGGTCTCGTCTCTGCCTGCCTCCGGGCGACCTGAGGCCACTCCCCCCCAGCAGCCTCGCATGTGACTTTGGGGTCACAAGCCGCCTCTGGCCTGTCCCTGCAGAGGCGGAGTCTTAGGTGGGGCGGGGATGCCAGCCCCAGGGACCCCCAAAGTATTTGAAAACAGATACTTGAACCCCAGCACCCTGGGGCTGAGCTCTCCCGAGACTCAGCTGGTTCTCGGCTGTGCTGGTGACTCCTAACACCTCACACACGTCTGACCTCCCGGTGGGCCCAGCCCAGGCATTCAGGGCCAGTTCCCCGTCTCCAGGGGGCTCCTGAGTATGGAGAGGGGGTTGGGGCGGGCTCGGAGTGGGGCTGGCGGGGGGCAGCCTTCAGCACGGGGCCCTGCACCTCTTGGAAGTGGAACCTGCCCCTCCCTGGTGGGAACCAGGGTGTCCTCCCAGCCTGCTGTGATGCAGATGGAGGCGCCAGCATCAGCTCAGCCCACAGCCGGGTTCCTGGAAACCAACGCGCATGACTTGGGCGCTGGGATGGAACTCACAGGCGGGAACAGTGAAGGCGTGGCTGACGGGGCTGCTGCCTGTCGACAGACACACTCTGTAGAATGGGTGCGGGCCATGCCGGGACAGGCCACACCGGGACAGGCCACACGGGAACAGGCCACGTTGGGTACCAGTCACGCCGAGACAGGCCACGCCGGGACAGGCCACGTGGGAACAGGCCACGTTGGGTACCAGTCATGCCGGGACAGGCCACACCGGGACAGGCCACACGGGAACAGGCCACGTTGGGTACCAGTCATGCCGGGACAGGCCACACCGGGACAGGCCATGGGGGAACAGGCCACGTTGGGTACCAGTCACGCCAGGACAGGCCACACTGGGACAGGCCACACGGGAACAGGCCATGCTGGGTATCAGCCATGCCAGGGACAGGCCACGCCGGGCGCAGGCACAGGACTGGACCGTGGCGGCATAGCCCACACCAAATGTGGCCCATCTCTGGAGGGCTCAGGCCACCCCGGGTGTAGACGGGTGATTGGTGCTTTTGGCTCTCAGCACTCTTGGTTTTGTGTTTCCTTCCTGTGGTGGTACGAGCCCGGAGAGGTGGCCTGACACCCTGCTCCTGCTACCCACTTTCACGCAGAGAGCACTGTGCCCTGAGCAGGGCCGTCTCCCTGTGCCGCTGCTTCATTCCCGGGTTCCTCTGCACCACACAGCCAGGACAAGACAAACAGTGTCCCTAGGAGCTGAGGAGCCCAGCCCGCCTCTGTCCCTCCCTCTCTCCCCCTCCCCCTCCCCCTCTCCCTCTTTCTTCCTCACTCTTTCCCTCCCTCTCTCCTTGTCTCTCTCCTTCTCTCCCTCTCTCTCTCCTTCTCTCTCTTGCTCTCTCTCCCTCTCCTCTCTCTCCCTCTCTCCTCTCTCTCCCTCTCTCTATCCCTCTCTCTTTCCCTCTCCATCTCTCTCCTTCTCTCCTTTCTCCTCTCTCCCTCTCTCCCTGTCTCTCTCTCCCTCTCTCTCTCTCTGTCTTTGTCTCTCTCCCTCCCTCTCTCTCTCTCCCTCTCTCCCTGCTCCTGTGTAAAGCGGCTCCTTGCTGCCGTGAACTGCTCTAGCAGACGCAGGTGGATCCTTCCGACGCGGGTCTCGCGGGGCTGACGCTCGGGCACACAGTGATGCCAGGCTGGGCTTGGGCTTCCTCGGGGGGTCTGGGATGTCACACACCTGCTTGGGGACAGCAGCGCCACCCCGTGTTACCTGGGAGAGCGGCTGTGTGGGCGCCTATGTCTGTGCTCCCTGGGCCGGGACTGCCCGTTCTCGGTTCCCGTGCCTCAGAGAAGCCAGGGACGGTGGGCTCCCGGGCAGGGGCTCCTGTGTTCAGTGGGGTCTAAGGGCTCTGTGGCCTGCCACGGGGCTAATTTGTTGGTGCTCGAACATCTTGCGGAACGCAGCGCTTGTCCTGAGCGCGGTTCGGATATGTTGCTCATTAAATCGAGTCCCAGACAACACTGGGGGTATTAGCCCAGTGCTCGGGAGTGAGTCCCAGGGCAAGGCGTAATTATTCACTTGCTAAATAACACACACGCACACACAATGGCTTAATTACAGTACTTTGCTGCGGAAAAAGGATCACAGCGATTTTTACATCAGTGTATCTCATTAATGAGATTTGCTAACTGTTATCGGCAATATTCCAAAATGTCCTTTGCTTTTAAATCATTTTCTAAATGGCTAATGTCCTGCGCAGGCCGAGAGCCCCCAGGCCTCCCGCGGAGGTGAAATGTTAGTGACTCCACATCCGAGCTGCCCTCCAAGCGTGGGGAACACGGGGGCCCCTGTGCCCGCGTGAGAATCGTGGAGCTTTGTGTCACGGCCGGGGGCTCCTCGGTGCCCGATGCTGTGGCTTGGCACGGCGTCTGGACGCCAGCACCTCTGCCCCCACTGCCCAGCTTGTTGGGCAGGACCAGGCTTGTTCTCTGGGACAGCCTGTAGCTTCTGGCATGTTCCAGGCTCGGGAACGGCGGCCACAGATGGGGCCTGTCTCCTGATTACCACGGATTTATGTTCTGGGAGAGGCAGCTAATAGTCTCGTAATGGACCCCGTACCTCAGATAATTCAGATAATTCAGATGAGGGGTGATTTTATTTTTAGGTAAATAAAATGGGATAATTGAATTGCAACCCCCTGGGAGTTCCCGCAGCGGGAGAGCCTGGGAATGCATCTGAGGAAGTTGGCGGGCTGGATAGAAAAAACCAGTCCGAGAGATGCTGTAGGAACGTTCCAGAAGGAGGGGCCCACCCAGCTCGACAGTGTCTTAGACCGACAGCATGACAGTCCCACAGACACTTGCCCCAGTGCTCAGGCTCCCTGGCCAGCTGGGCGGCTCTCCCGCACCCCAGGCCTCGCTCCCTGGGGACGTGTGTTCTTTACCACACGACCTCGTGTGCGTTGACGGGCACGGATGCAGGCCCGTCAATTATCCCATTTTATTTACCTAAAAAAAATCACCCCTCATCTGAATTATCTGAGGTACGGGGTCCATTACACACAGGGACACGTGCATGGATATCGTGTGCGGGACACATTTGTACATATGGGCTTCGTGTGCACGTGTGCGAACACATGGAAGTCTCTGCATGCATGTGTACATGTCGTGTTTGTGTGTGCTGTATGCACACTGTGCATGCCCACACATGAGATTGTGTGCGTTTGCATGTATGTGTATACACGTGCACCATGTATGCACCATGCATGTCCACGTATGAGATTGTGTGCACATGTGTGTGCATGTGTATAGTCTGTGTGTATAGGTACATGCATGCGTACGTGTCTTGTGTATGTGTATACGTGTATGTATTTTTATGCTACTCTCCCCGGCTCTATTTTCCTCTTTCTTTCCTGATGACCCCCAAATGTCTGAAGGTATGTGTGGGTGACCCCTTCTGCGTGGTGCAGGGAGCACTGAGTGCTGTGCTCCTGGCCTCGTGCCTCTGCCAGCTTCCTCAGTCCTTCCTCCTGCCTCTCCCGATGGTCAGGGTGCCCTCCTGGGACCTGGGGTGTTGCCCATCCCTGCTGCCTGCTTCGGGGTGGGCTGGACGGGACCCCACATGCAGAAGGGGCGGCCACTGTCCCTCACGCTTCACCCGCATGGTCCTCCTGGAGCCTTGGGGAGGGTCTGCGGCTGGACGGCCACGCAGGGGCAAGGTTGCAGAGGGGCTGGGGGAAGAGGGTTCTGAGGGTCCTTCCTGCAGGTTGTTGAAGACCTGGATGCGCCCCCCGAACAGGCATGAGGTGGGGCCACGCCCGCTCACTGTGGTCATCTCGTGGAAATCGCTGACTGTTGAAACTTGACCAAGTCCGATTTCTGATCAATGGGTTTGTTAACCACTTCCATAAAACTAAGTGGGTTTAATTGCTCACACTTAAAAAGGAGCAATTTTAGGGAATATGATCTAATACATTTGCACTAATTTCTTTCAGTTTTGTGAATTAGGCGCATGGCACCACCGGCTTGCTAATCCCCTGACAGAGTAATAAAGGAGAATGAGATTTTTTAAATGGAAAATTGATATAATTAGAAAGCTATTAACTTTTCCCTTCCACTTGAGCACCGTGGACAAAAGACGTCTCAGGGGACCTGTCCTTCAAATAATTAAATTTCCAAATTAGAGGTTTGGTTTAAGAACGGACAGCCTGGATCACCGTGGTGGGTGTGGCCCCTGCAGGGACTATTGGGGGCCGGGGTCTCTTCTCCCCATGTCCTGGGTTTGGGGGAACCCCGGGGCACTGCCGAGACTCCATGGCCTTGCTCAGCGCTGGGAGCTCGGAGTGAGCCCGCCCATGAGCCCACACTGACTGCTGCCTGGCCGGACTGGGCAGGAGCCGACTGGACAGCCGTGGGTCCAAAGCCAGAGTCCTTGTGGGGGTTTGGGGAGTCGAGCCCCTCAGCGGTTACAGCCCCAGACAAGCACAGGCCCCCCTCCTCCTTCTGCTCTTCCTCCTCCTCCTGCTCTTCCTCCTCCTCCTCTTCCTCCTCCTCCTCTTCCTCTCCTCCTTAACCTCCTCTTCCTCCATCTCCTCCTCTTCCTCCTCCTCCTCCTCTTCCTCCATCTCCTCCTCCTCTTCCTCCTCCTTTCATTCCTCCTCAACCTCCTCTTCCTCCTCCTCCTTTTCCTCCTCATCCTCTACCTCCTCCTCCTCTTCCTCCTCCTCCTCCTCCTCCTCTTCCTCCTCCTCCTCCTCCTCTTCCTTCTCCTCCTTTTCCTCCTCCTCCTTTTCCTCTTCCTCCTCTTTCTCCTCCTCCTCTTCCTCCTCAAACTCCTCTTCCTCCATCTCCTCCTCTTCCTCCTCCTCCTCTTCCTCTTCCTCTTCCTCCTCCTCCTCTTCCTCTCGTCCTTAACCTCCTCTTCCTCCATCTTCTCCTCTTCCTCCATCTCCTCCTCCTCTTCCTCCTCCTTTCATTCCTCCTCAACCTCCTCTTCCTCCTACTCCTTTTCCTCTTCCTCCTCTTCCTCCTCCTCCTCCTCCTCCTTCTCCTTTTCCTCCTCCTCCTTTTCCTCTTCCTCCTCTTTCTCCTCCTCCTCTTCCTCCTCAAACTCCTCTTCCTCCATCTCCTCCTCTTCCTCCTCCTCCTCTTCCTCTTCCTCCTCCTCCTCCTCCTCTTCTTCATCCTCCTGCTCTTCCTCCTGCTGCTGCTCTTCCTCCTCCTCCTCTTCCTCCTCTTCCTCCTCCACCTCCTCTTCTCCCTCCACTTCCTCCTCCTCCTCCTCCTGCTCCCCTGAAGCTCTTCTCCAGGCTGCCTTGCTCTTGTGGCTCGGAGCTTGCCCCAGAAACGGTCAGAGCAGGTAGGGCAGTGGTGGGGGAGGGGAGTCCCAGGAGGGTGCCGGGGACCCAGGGCTGAAGGCTCTGCCCGGCTCTGGGCTCTGCCTCTCCCGGACCTGCTGCCTTGGAGACAGGCTTCCATTTGCTGTGGACGGGGCAGCTTCCCTGTGGCCCCACCCACTGCCGGCTGTGGTGTGGGCCAGCCCTGCCTGCCCCATGCCCAGCGGGCTCTCACTGTCCTGGGCCGTCCCCGTGGAGCCTGGGGGCATCTGTGCTGATCCAGGGGCTGCCTTGCCATGGGCCCTGGGTGCTCTGGCCGCAGGAGCCCATCACACCACACGCAGCACACAGAAGGGGCTGACGCCTCCTCTCTGTCCCACGTCACAGGGGCGGCCAGGGTGGCAGTGTCCCCCACGGCCTTCTGGGATGACGCGTGGCCTTTCTCTCATGCCACGGCCGTCCTGGGGGCGGGTCCTTCTGGTGAGGCCCTCTGACCCACACTGAGCAGGGTCACCTGTGCTGGCTGGACGCTGCCTCCCGCCACCCTCCCCGCTCCTTCCCTGCTGGCGACTCGGATGGGGCAAACAGGGGCGCTCAGGGGGCCTGGGCAGCCCCAGGGCGCGCACGGACTCTCCCTATCACCCTCTGTATCCCTTTTACAGCGAGGAGCGTGGGGATGGAGAGATGGCCCGGCAGTAGGGCGCTGGCCTTGCATGTGGCTGACCTGGGGTGGGTTCCCAGGAGCCCCTATGGGCCCTGAGCACCGGCCGAGTGTGGCCCCAAGCCAAACCCAAACACTCATAATTAACCCCCACCGCAATGACAACACCCTGAGGGAGGGCTTCTGGGCTTTCTGTCCTGTCTGTGGGTAGTGCGACTCAGAATGATGGAGCGGGCGGCTGGGGACCCGCGGTGTGTGAGGGGGTGAGAGGTGCATGCGTCCCCCCTCATCCCTGCTGGGGCGGCCCTGACCCCAGGTTGCTGGCTCCCACCTTTACATCCTGCAAGAGTTTCCGCATGGTGGGGCTGGAGTGATAGCACAGCGGGTAGGGCGTTTGCCTTGCACGCGGCCGACCCGGGTTTGATTCCCAGCATCCCATATGGTCCCCTGAGCATCGCCAGGAGTAACTCCTGAGTACAGAGCCAGGAGTAACCCCTGTGCATCGTCAGGTGTGACCCAAAAAGCAAAAAAAAAAAAAAGAGTTTTTGCATTGTGACCCCGCTTCAGTTTCTTGCTCGGAAAAGGTGTCCAGATCACAGTGGGCAGCCCTGCCCCAGACGACAGCCCGAGCCCCGGCACAAGAAGGTAGCCTGGAGGCTGGGCTAGTTAGCGAAACACAGTCCTGTCTGCAGGCTCGAGGGAGCACGGCCCAGCTGAGCTGCGCCCGCTGTGCTCGGGATCTAGTGGGCTCTGAAGACAGTGCTCCTTGGGCTCTGCCCGTGGACTCCAGGCTGGTTTATGATCCCCCTTAAGAGCCTCTTCAATTGTAATTAAATTCCAGAGAGGAAGAAGGACTGGAGAAACTAAACAAGAGCCCCATGAGTGCCTCAGGGCTGATGGGGATTAGCTGCGTCTGGGCTGCACCCGCTGTGCTTGGGGCGGGCGGGGCGCTGACCTTGGCGTGTGGCGTCCACTCCACCGAGACTCCCTGTGCTGCTCTAAGCCCCTCTCCCTGTGGGACGCAGCAGCGTCGTGAAACGCTCCCTTTCACAGAGCAGCTTAGAGGAGAGAGACGCGCTCCTGTCCAGGACTGAGCGTGGACTCGAAGTCCCTCCCGGCACCCGCCGAGGTCAACCTGCCGAGGGAAAGACTAGTGAGTAGTTGGCAAATTCCCGCGCAGGTGTAAAAACCCGTATTTATTTGTCTACTTAAAGACAAGAATTAAGACGTGGCCCGGGGGCTGGAGCGATGGCACAGCAGTAGGGCATTTGCCTTGCACGTGGCTGACCCGGGTTCGATTCCAGCATCCCATATTGTTCCCTAAGCACAGCCAGGAGTAATTCCTGCATGCAGAGCCAGGAGTAACCTCTGTGCATTGCCTGGTGTGACCCCAAAAAAGCAAAATAAAAAAAAAAGAAAAAACTATTTAAAAAAAAAAAAAGACGTGGCCCACCCTGCCTGTCCTCCTATTGTGGACAATGAGAGAGTAGCAAACAGCCCGTGATGCGTTTACGAAGGCCCAGGGAGACCATGCTGGATGGCCTCTTTGGGTCCATCTGCTCTTAGATCTTGACCGCCCAGCTCTCACACCTGCTGCAGGCTGGAGGCCACAGAGTGCATCTACTCTGCCCAGGAGCCAGAGAGGTAGCCCAGTGGGTAAGGTGCTCTCTTGCGCTCTTCCCAGGGGCCGGAGAGGCAGCCCAGTGGGTAAGGCACTTACCTGTGCTCTGTCCCGGGGGCCTTCTAGTAACCTAAACTGTGAGAGTGGATGGAACAGGGCCGTGGTAAGGACAGAGCCCCACTGTGCACAGGAGCAGTGTGAAAACCTTGACGTGATCCGCCCCACTGCGAAAGTGCAAAAGCAAACCCACGCAGAGAAGCCTGTGTCCTTCCCGCCAGCGGGCGGCTGAACTCGGGGCTGGCGTGTGCTGGGAACAAGCAGGGCTGTCTGGGGAGCACTGTGGCAGGGCAGGGGATGCCATCCAGTCCCGGCTGCTCGGTCACTTCCCGCAGCCGGTGCAGTGAGCGAGCACCCAACCAGTGTGCCAGCCGCCACGCTCAGGGCCACCCTGGCCGAGCAGCTGAGACGGGAAGAGCAGCAAACTCTCAAGGTGAAATAGAATTTGTATTTTGAAGAAGCTTAATGTCCCAGAAAAGTGAAGTTGGACGGAGGAAGAAAGGGAAGTGGGTGAAGAACTTCCCCCCTCACCAAAGACACCTGAATCCTCGTCAGAGCAGGCAGGGGTCTGTGTGGCAGAGGATCTGTAGGCAGGGCAGCATGACTATCAATGACTGCGTGGCTTCAGTTTTGCTAAAAAGAAGCACTGTAGCACTGTCCTCCGTTGTTCATCGATTTGCTCGAGTGGGCCCAGCAATGGCTCCATCGTGAGACTTGTTGTTACTGTGTTTGGCATATCGAATACGTCACGGGGAGCGTGCCAGGCTTTGCCGTGTGGGCGAGATACTCTCGGGTGCTTGCCGGGCTCTCCGAGAGGGGCGGAGGAATCGAACCTGGGTCAGCCAGATCGGCCACATGCAAGGCAAACGCCCTACCGCTGTGCTATCACTCCAGCCCAAGAAAAGAAAAAAATATATGAATGCTTTCGAGTCTGAGACCTCTTAAAAGTCACTCAGTCACCTCGAAGGGAAAACAAAACATACAGACTTTCCAAAAGAGGGATGTGAACTGGAGTCCGGTCTACAACATGGTGTGTGTGTGGGGGGGGGGGGGGGCGCGGGGAAGGGTTCAGACCCAGGCAGCGTTCACGGCGGGAGAGCAGGAGTGAGGGCCAGGTCGGTCACCTCCTGGCACCAGCCGCTCCTCGGGCTCGGGAGGGCCCCGCTCACACGCTCAGTCGCACGACGAGAGACAACAGCCTCGTGAAGTTCCAACAAACCCTCCCTCACGGCCTGACCCTGGCCGCACCTGACCCAGGAGCCAGAGTGACCATTCACCTCTTTTCTGTGGATGCTCTGTGAGATGGAGTCCAGCGTGATTCCTGGCGGTCAGTGTTCCGGCATGCTCCAGCCTTCTGGAAGGAGCCGTCCTAAAGCCCCGTCAGGGGACCTCATATTCCATTTCCCTCACACATCATTGTCATGCTGTATTTTTCTTTCTTTCTTTTTTCTTTTTCTTTTCTTTCTTTTTTTTTTTTTTTTTTTTGCTTTTCGGGTCACACCCGGCGATGCACAGGGGTTACTCCTGGCTCTTGCACTCAGGAATTACTCCTGGTGGTGCTCAGGGGACCATATGGGTTGCTGGGAATTGAACTCAGGTCGGCTGCGTGCAAGGCAAATGCCCTACCCTCTGTGCCATCTCTCCAGCTCCCGTATTTTTCTTTTTTAAAACACCTTTTGTTTTTTTTCTTTCCCCCAGTATCCCCGGAGTATCACGCTTCACTCAAATGAGAGAAAGAATCCGGAGTTCCGACCTTCGTCGAAGGTCAAGAATCAGGGATGCTGTCTCATTTGCCAAGGTGTCGAAAATCAGATGGGCTGGACATGTAATGAGATTTGAAGACGACTGCTGGATTAGAGCCACTACTGACTGGATTCCATGGCACATCAAAAGATTGCGTGGCCGCCCACCTATGAGATGGTCAGTCTTCTTCGTCAAGACCCTGAACGATCAGTTTGAGGCTCTTTGTGTTCCTAGAATGAGCAGACGCCATTGGGCTACATTAGCACGCGACAGGGATGAATGGAGACATTGCTGGCGCCCGCTCGAGCAAACTGATGAGTAACGGGATGTCAAGTGATCAAGTGATCAAGATTCCAGCCGCCTGCAAGGGCGCAGCCTCACAGCCTCTTCCCTGCTCCTAACCGTCTTCCCGGCACAGAGTTCACAAACATCATCCATCACGCCCGTCTCCAGAAGGAGGGCGGGAGAGAAACGGCGTCTTTCATCTCAGGGTGACTCGGGCCGCGTTGTCTTGGTGACGTGAAGAAGGTGTTCACGCAGCAGAGCACAAAGGCAACGCCTTCGTCCTCCGAGGGCCCAGAGGCCAGGCCGTGTGGGTTCTCTATTTATTTTTGTTTGGGGGGACCCCACCCAACTCCTGCCTGGGCTCTGGGGAACAGGTGGAGCCAGGACTAAGCCCTGAGCACCTCTGGGTGGGACCCAACACAGCAATAGCTACGGAAGCCACGGAGAAACAGCAAGCTGGGCGGAGAGGGAGCTGGCGGAAGGTGCCAAAAATCTCCCAAGCACAGACTTCCGCATGAGGAGAATGCCCCAGCTCGGGGAGACCCCGCCAGCTTCGGAACCTTCTCACCGAGAGACAAGAGTAACTGTCAGAGCACCTCGGTCGCCTGAGTGTCACGAAAAAGCAAAGACAAGTGCGTAGGATTCAAAGAAGTAGAGGAATTCACCGAGAGCCATGGGGCCCCTCCGAGCCACCAGGATGACGGGTGAGCAGAGCAGAGGCCGTGGGCGGCCCCCATCCGCGGCACCTCTGCCCACCCCGTGCGACCCCCCGGGCTGTCATCTTGGCTCTTTGACTCACTTCTGGGGGCTTCATTTTCCTCTGCTGAGCCAGGAGGCTGTGATCACACACCGCCAGCCCCCTGTCACGACGGGGCCAGGCTCTGTCAGCTCCCTGACACGTGATGGCTGCTGCTCCTCTCTCCCTGCGCCCGCTTGATGGATGCCCAGGGCCAGCGTCTGGGGAGGGGGGCGGGGTGAGCCGGGCGATGGTGTGTGCATCTGGAGAGCCAGCAGGCGGGGGCAGCACCCACAGCCGCAGGGTGCGATGGGGCTACCTGAGCTCTGCGGGTCCCATGGGACGGCCGGGCCAAGGACACGGGTGGCTGGAAGGAACGGGGTGGCAGGGACTGAGGAGGTCTGGGCGTGGGAAGCAGAGCTGCGAACAGGAGGACAGACTCCACAGTCCTGAGTGATGGGCGCAGTGCAGGGTTTGCACCAAGGGTGGTCACTGGGTCCCGCTGGCTGAGCGCCGGGGAGCAGGAAGGTCCAGGACTCCATCTGGGCAACCAGGGCCAGACCCCGGTGACGGCTGGTACATCACTCCCTGCCTGCCCCGTGCATGTGTTTAGTGGCTTTCTGGGCCCCTGTGGGAGGGTGGCTGACTCTGGGGGTACGGTTGGTGGCATTGCGGGGGCTGGGCCGCGTCACTCCCCTCGTGACCCTCTTCTTCTGGCACCCGAGCACGTGCCAGGGGTGCTGGGTGCTCCTCCCCTGCTCCTCCGTGGGTGCCCAGGCTGGAGGCCATGGTCATCACCCGCCTCAGTCTCCACACACACACTTTGTTTTTCTGCTCTTGAAAGTGAAGCTGGCTGATTTCTATTAGACAAATAAAAACCCCACACGTGGGATCCGTCCCACGTGATGCTCTGCGTGTGCATGTGTTTTTGAACATGTGTGCATGCATGTATGTATGTGTGCATGTGCGCGTGTGTGATGTATGTGTGTGCACGTGTGTGGTGCATGTGTGTGAATGTGTATGCATGTGTGTGGTGTATGCATGTGTGCGTGTGTGAATGTGTGCGCATGTGCGCGTGTGTGTGCACATGTGTACGTGTGTGCGTGTGTGTGCATGTGTGTATGCATGTGCATGTGTGTGCATGTGTGTGCATTTGTATGTGTGCATGTGTGCGCGCGTGTGTGTGAACCTGTGTGTGCCTGTGTGCATTTATGTGTGCATGTGTGTGCATGTGTGTATGCACGTGTGTGTATGCATGCATGCGTGTGTGTGCGTGTCTGCGCGCGCACACGCGTGCGTGTGTGTGTGGGTGTGTGTAGACAGTCATGGTCTCACCATCAGAGGCGTGAAAAGGCCTGTCCCCCGCAGTGTGTGTATGCTGAGGGCAGGGCGGCCTCTCCAGGCCTTCGTTTCCAGCATATTCCAAGTCGCGGCCCCACAACTGTTGTCTGTTCCCACTCTGTGTTTGCCCCCAACCCTCCCCTCCACAGTGACTGTGTCCTCGCCCCACCCCGGCCCCTCCAGCTTTCCCTCCCCGAGAGGCCCCGGAAGTCCTAGGGATGCTGACGTGACTGGTGTGTCGGCTGCACCTGAGGTGAGAGATGAAGATGTTCCAGAATGTTCCATAGCGAGTGCTCATGCGGCTCATCCTCGAGCCTCTTCCGCTGCGCGTCCGTGTAGAGGTCACGCCTGGAGCGAGTCCGCGGTCTGGCCGCCCGCTCGCCAGCTGTGATCTGTGAAGACGCGGCAGCCAGCAGGCTGAGGAGACTGTCCCTGCACAGCGACGGTGTTGAAAGCGTCCTGGTCAGATGGCGGGAAAATAATTAGGACAATAAATACAAATTTAATTTAAATGAGGCTATTAAGAGCCGGAGCTTGACATTCTGCTATCTAGCATTATTAGTTATTTGTGTAACAAACCATTGCACTAAACACAAAATGATGAGAGACCAGCTAATGTGATTTAAAACATCCCATTTACCGGCGTGCATGCCACGCCGCCTCCCTCCCCTGCTAATCCGGCTGTTAAGCAGAATGGCCTGTGTCGGGCGCGGCTTCTCAGCGCCAGAGTGGCGTCGTCAGCAGGTGGCAGGGCGGGCCCGGCAGAGTCCCGGGGCATCAGGCTGTCCGGGGCCGCTTCAGCTTACAGTGCTGACCCCTGCGACATGGGCACAGCACTTGGGGTTCAGGAGAGGCAGATCCAAAAAGCTGCTGCCCGAGTGCCCTGAGGCAGGAGGTGCTGTGGCGGCTGTCACGCCCCACGGGGCGTCCAGAGGTCCATGCCCTGCCTCTGTTTCCCTCCTGGGCCAGGGATAAGAGCCGTGAGACTTCTTCCTTGGCATTTGCTGTTTTCATTCTGTAAATTTATTTATTTTTAGAATTTTTATCAGTTGATAAAGAGAGTTTAAAAAACTGTACCCCCTCTCTCCCAATAGGTATATAGATTGAAAGAATAGTAGCACTGTCGCACTGTCCTCCTGTTGTTCATCCATTTGCTCGAGTGGGCACCAGTAACGTCTCCATTGTGAGACTTGTTGTTACTGTGTTTGGCATATCGAATACGCCACAGGGAGCTTGCCAGGCTCTGCCATGTGGGCGGGATACTCTCAGTAGCTTGCCGGGCTCTCCGAGAGGGATGGAGGAATCGAAACTGGGTTGGCCGCGTGCAAGGCAAATGCCCTACCCGCTGTGCTATCGCTCCAGCCCTTTAAAAATAGTAATCTGACTAATTCTGTCATAACACATTTCAAAATTTACATGAAAATCCTAGAAATAAACAATTTCCTAAGAGCGAATTTCTTAAAAATTTAAGGAGGGGGCTGGAGAGATAGCACAGTGGGTAGGGCGTGCCTTGCACACAGCCGACCCGGGTTCGATTCCCAATATCCCATATTGTCCTCTGAGCACCGCCAGGAGTAATTCCTGAGTGCAGAGCCAGGAGTAACCCCTGTGCATCGCCGGGTGTGACCCAAAAAGAAAAAAAATTAAGGAAAGTATGAATAGATCTATAAAGGCATAAGCAATGTAAGAGAAGTGAGTCAGAAAGAGAGGGACAGACATAGAAAGATTGCATTCATCTGGGGAACATAAAGTAGCAAAATAGGAGACTAACACCCAAGAAAAGCCGAGATAAATACCAGGAGGTTTACTCCATGGCTGGGAGGCCAGCCACACATGCTAGGGGAAAAGGCAGCTCAGATAGAGAAGGGAGCACTAAATAAAGGGTGTTGGGAGAATCCTCCCAGGATGGGAGAAGCATGCTGAAAGTAGACTATAGACCAAACATGATTGCCACTCAATGCCTCTTCTGCAAACTACAGCACCCAATAGGAGAGAGAGAACAAAAGGAAATGTCCTGCCACAGAAACAGGGGGGCTGGGGGTCTGGGGGTGGGAGGGATACTGTGATCAGTGGTGGTGGAGAATGGGCACCGGTAGAGGGATGGGTACTCGATCATTGTATAACTGAAACCCAAGCACAAAAATTTGTAAGTCTACAACTGTTCCTCATGGTGTTTCACTAATAAAAATTTTTTTAAAAAAGTATAAGCAATGTAAAACACATTTAGGGTAAAACACCCTAAAAAGGCAATGAGGACTCATGGCAGACAATATTCTATTACAGATAATGCTGAAGGGTTTGTGTTAGTAGTAAAAGAAAACTATCTATGTAAAGAGATTGCCTGAATCTACAGGAAGAACATATGATGTGAAGAGAACATTGAGTCATTGTTGGACCGTATGAAGCCCCTGGACAGCTAGGGGGCAAATCTGCCCTGAGACCTGGCACAGGGCGGCAGAAGCACTGAGTGACGCCCACTTGACGCCTGAGAAATTTGTCTCGTTCTCCACAGAAGCTTTTTTAATGCTTCTTGCAAGACTGGTTTCCAGGCTCTGAATTCCCTAAGCTTCTGCCTGTCCGTCAAGCCCGCCTGGTTCTTTCCAATCGGATGGAACCTCGCAGGAGAGCATTCCCGGGGAGTGTTCATTTCACTGAGTTTCGTCCCTTGTCCTTCCACTCTCGTGGCTCAGAGCGGCTCATCTGACGGATCTGCCGTGAATCGTGTGGGCTTTCTTTTGTAATTTCTTCCTCGCTTTATATCCTGTCTCTATTGTTGGCTTTTGCCGTTCTGAGTACAATGTGTCTTGGAGTTTTTCTGTGGAGGTTTATTTTCAGGCCTCTGGGATCTGGGTGTCTGCACTTCTCAACTCTGAGAAATTCTTACCGGTGCTTCCTTAGACTAAGATTATTTATGAGTTTATTCTTTCCGTCCCTCCGATGATTCCTATATTGTTGCTCTTGAACTCAGCCCTGGATCTTCTTTCGCCTTCTGTTACACTGTAAGGTTTCCTGCCCCTCGCCTCCAAGTCTGCCGGCTTTCCCTGAGCTGCTGCTATTCTGACGCTCAGACCTTCTTTTGATTTTTTTAACGACCACCCGCCATGCCCTTCATTTCTGCCGCGTCTGCCTGTAGTTTTCTCATTATTGCCTCGCACATTCCTCCGTTCTGCTCACCACCTGTCCCGTTGTTTCTCTGAGCGCATTAAACATCTCCCACAGGTGCCGCTGGGGTGATTCTCAGAGCTGCCAGTGCTGGTCGGGCCTCGGTGTTGTATTTCCTTGGCTGAGCCTGGGGGTCTTGGGGCATCGTCCCCCTTGTGCTTTGCTGGGCTTCTGCTGTGCTGGGGGTGAGCCTTTGTCCAGAACCACTGGGAGTTGAGCGTCACCTGGCTTGCGCACTCCTTTCCTGCTGGTCTTCACCCTGTGACAGGGGGTGTGTAGGTGTGAGGTGTGGCAGAAGGTGGCGGCATGCAGTATGGAGTGTGTGAAGCGTGACAGGGTGTGTGTGGCGTGTGGTGTGTGTGGCGTGTGGTGTGAGTTGTGTGATGTGAGGCGCGTGGCATGAGGTGTGTGGCGTGTGATGAGAGGCATGTGATGTGTGGTGTGAGCTGTATGTGGTGTGAGGCGTGTGGTGTGTGGTGTATGGCGTGTGAGGTGTGTGGCATGTGGTGTGGCGTGAGGCGTGTGTGGTGTGAGGTGTGTGGTGTGCGATGTATGGTGTGTGGCATGTGGTGTGGCGTGAGGCGTGTGTGGTGTGAGGTGTGTGGTGTGCGATGTATGGTGTGTGAGGTGTATGGTGTGAGGCATGTGATGTGTGGTGTGTAGTGTGTGAGGTGTGTGGTGTGAGGCGTGTGGTGTGTGGTGTATGGCGTGTGAGGTGTGTGGCATGTGGTGTGGCATGAGGCGTGTGTGGTGTGAGGTGTGTGGTGTGCGGTGTATGGTGTGTGAGGTGTATGGTGTGAGGCATGTGATGTGTGGTGTGTAGTGTGTGAGGTGTGTGGGTGTGAGGTGTGTGGTGTGAGGTGTGTGGCGTGTGGTGTGTGTGGTGTGTGGTGTGAGGCATGTGGCATGAGGCGTGAGGCGTGTGGAGTGTGGCATGTGGTGTGTTGTGTGAGGCGTGTGAGATGTGTGGCATGTAGTGTGAGGCATGTGGTATGTGCTGTGAGACGTGTAGTGTGTGGTATGTAGTGTATGGCGTGTGAGGTGTGTGGCATGCGGTGTGTGGTGTGAGGCGTGTGGTGTGAGGTGTGTGATGTGTGGTGTGTAGTGTGTGAGGTGTGTGGTGTGAGGCGTGGTGCGTGGGGCTGGCATGGCCATGGGTGCGGCCGCGGTGCAGGCTGTGTCAGTGTGCAGTGTCGGGGCTCCCAGTGTTAGTGGCCTGCGGGGCCGGAGTGGATGTGGGTGTGCGGCCACAGGACCCTGGAAGGAGCCGCATCTGCTTCCATCCCCGGGGGCCTCCCGTGTTGGCCGGGCTTCTGGCCCTGAAGGTCGCCCCGAACACCAGCCTCCCCTCCCGGAGAGTCCGGCGCGTGTCTGGAGCCCGCAGCCGCCTCCAGGCTGACGCCTCACTTTCAGGGCAGGTTCACTCTGTCCTTGCAGGGCGTCTCGGCCGCCAGGGTGGCCGGGGCAGGTGTGGGTATCTCTGGCTGGGGTGTGGCCTGTCCAGCGCCTAGCCCGCGGTGGGGCGTCCAGGCAGTCAGGGTTCGGCTTTTGTTTCCTTGGAGTTGATTCCCGACCTCGCCGCAGCACGGGCCAACTCGGGCCCTCCATGGCTGAGTGAATATTTTCTCCTCCGGCAGATGCGGCTGCAGCCTCGGAGCTGTGGCTCCGTGTCTGGGATGCGGCGGGTGGGAGGTGTCCTGGGGGAGCAGAAGCAAAGCCCCCCAGTTGATCGCACGGCTCCTCACTGGGGAAGGCGGCCGAGTACACGTGGGCTCAGGGCTGGGGTCTGCTTCCCAGCCGGCGGTGGGAGGGAGATTGGGGTCCTTGCTGCAAAAGCCGCTCCCACCACCCACACGGTTGCTTCTGTTCCTGCAGGTGCGAGATGGGGGCTGCCAAGCCCCTGAGCACCCCCCCTTCCCATCAGGGACCTCCCAGCCCAGGATCGTGGTAGGGGGCCCTGGGTTCTGCTTTCAACCTCATCGCCACTCTGGGGGTGCTGGGTTGTGGGTGACGTTGGTGCTCAGGGACCAGGGGGCGTCTTTGTTTGGGCCCATCGCTGTGAGGGGTGGGGGGCTGACAGGGACACCCCGAGTGCATTCTGGGGGTGCCGAGAGTCTGAATACGCCCAGGCCTTCCACTGGTGTCTCGGGGTGAAGACCAGGAGGAGCCCACCTGATGGTGGCCACTGACCTGGGGCTCACCCCGGAGCCCAGAGGCTCAGGGGCAAGGTGGGGGCTGGGGGTCTCTACCACCTGCCACAAGGGCCACCTGCCCACTGGTCACGGCCCCCTGCCAGTCATCACCGCCAGCTGCCCACTGGACACAGCCCCATGTCCATTATCTGGGGCTACCTTCTGGGTATGTTCTTTTTTTTTTTTTTTTTTGCTTTTTGGGTCACACTTGTCGATGCACAGGGGTTCCTCTGGGCTCTGCATTCAGGAATTACCCCTGGCGGTGCTCAGGGGACCATATGGGATGCCGGGACTCGAACCCGGGTTGGCCACCTGCAAGGCAAACGCCCTCCCCGCTGTGCTATCGCTCTGGCCCCCCCTCCCCCCGGGCATGTTCATTTTAGTAATTTTCGTGCTCTTGGCTTTTCTGTAAGTGGCTTCTTTTTTGACCAGAGATGTCAAAAAACACCCCTCACCCCCACCTGCTGAAGCACGAGGAAGCCTGGCTCGGCCGCCACGGCGAACCCAGGAATACCTAGAAGGGGGAACGGCCCTGGCCCACCTGAGCTCACCCCAGAGGCGAGGGGCGTCTGCAGCCCCCCCACCCCCACCTTCCCAAGGCCCACGGGGTCGTGTGAGTCGTCATGGGTTCGTGGCAGGGGAGAACGTGCCTCAGCGGAACGGGGTGGAGGCCTCGGCAGATTCAGCCTCTCCTCACCCTCAGACTGCGCTCGCTCTTAAGACGGTTAATTAAGATTATTGTTCAATCCAGAGCACTTAGCAACACTGCAAGGGAATGAACAAGCTTCTCTGTCAAGTTCCTATTGATATATTATAATTACATTTAAAAACAGAATCAAGGTGAATTGCAGTCACAGAGTTATCGTGACTGGGTTCCGGGCGCACGACGACGTCCCAACCGGTCCCCTCAGCGGCGCCCCCCCTCCCGCCCACCTCCTCCACGACTGAGTGTTGACAGCTTCTCCCTGCCCGGGAGGGCCAGCAAGCAGGCCGCGGTCATTTCCAGCCCTATCTTCTATTCATTCTTCCTAATTACCTCTTCTAAGCCGCTGTTTGGATTTAATTTTCCATTGAGTTAGAATTACCACTTACGGACTAAGCTACCTTGATAAGAAAATAACACAGATTCCCGAGAGCTTCATTTGAATTTTGCTCCAAAGGAGAGTGTCGCGTGGCTTGATCTCGCCTCCCCCAGACGCGTGAGCTCGCTAGTAGGTGCAGTGTCTCCATGAGCGGGCCGCTAACTCCAAGCACAGGTGAGTTTCATTTTTGTCTAAATGAACCCTGAGTAGTGTCAGTTAAAGCCGATGTTTCTGGGCGCCCCTTTGACCCCACTCCCAATCCCGGGGTCTTTTTGTTACTTTCTTCCTTAAATAAACTCTGAGGATCAGCAACAATTTAAGTCACTGTTTTCTGCCCAAAGCTACTCTCACCCTGTGGCTCGTGTTGCCGCTATGAAACGACAAACCTGCAGAGCCCAACACCTCTGGAGTGTGTCACTCGATGGCTATTGATCTGCTTTTGTCTGAATTCTTCTGTGCACAGGAAGAACTTGTGTTCTCAGTTGTGGCGAGCTGGCCTGGGGGCTGTGCTCCTTCAGACTCGCACAGCCTCTCTCTGACTCTACAGCCAGGCCCGCAGGACACTGTGTGGCCTGGCACGTTGGGCTGGGGTGGATGCCGCTGGGGTGTGGGCGAAGCGTGAGCAACACGGCCGCCTTGGCCGAGAAGGGGCACCGGTGGGGGAATGTGACTCTTGGGAGGGGGCTCCTGGGCGGTGGGCTTGCCTGGCCAGGCTGTCCAAGTCCCCTCGTCTGCCAGCTGGACACCTGACAAGGCCAGGGCGGGCTCCCTGAACACATGCAAAGGCTGAGAACCAGAGAGGCCTGAGGTGTGAGTCCTGCATGGGAGCGAGACACGAGAGCACCAAAGGGACACGTGAAACGAACCAGACAACAGCCTGTTAAAACATGCAGGACCAGTCATGTGGTCAGCCCTGAGGGACGCCGACCACGGTCAGCCACGAGAGCCACGAGAGACACCGACCACAGTCAGCCACAAGAGCCACAAGAGATGCCAACCACAGTCAGCCACAAGAGACGCCAACCACGTCCAGCCACGAGAGCCACGAGAGATGCTGACCACAGTCAGCCACAAGAGCCACGAGAAATCCTGACCACAGTAAGCCATGAGAGACGCCGACCATTGTTTCATTCCCAGGTTGTTGTCCTGTGCGTGTATCTGACCAGACGTGCTGGTCAGCTGCTGGCCGCGGTTTATGTCCTGCCCTGCAGAGTCATGCATGGTTGCCTCCCTTGGGGAGCCACCCAGGACTGCAGGTGGCCCTTGTACCTGAGTGCGGCGCCTCCCCAGAGGCTCCCGGCTGCTCACAGTCGAGCTGCTCCCACTGTGTCAGGGCTGCTCATGCGTCCCTGCCACGAGAGACCAGGCTGTCCTCGATGTGACACGGGTGAGTTCCTGCCCAGAGTGGGGCCACCGCCCAGCTTCTGCCACCTCTAGCCAAATTCTAGGGGAGTGTCACATGCAGAAGCCGCCCAGCCCTGAGGCAAATGCGCCAATATGCCTCTTTAGAATTAACTCATTTAGGATGAACAAGACACACGATGCCGTTGGGCAGCGAGCAGACTGGATGCTTCTAGAGGGGAGAAGTTTAGGGCAAGGAGAAATGGCTGAAGACTGAGAGGTCAAGAGCGCCAGCAAGGAGAAGTCATGGGGGGGGGGGGGTATGACACAGGCCTGGGAACCACAGGAATAAGGCCGCGTCCCACACGCGAGGGACGGCCAGATGGGCGGGATGGACCCTGTGCGGGCGTTTAGCCATCGGTGACACCTGCAACCAATGCGTGCACTGCACTCAGCACAGCTGTGACCCCAAAGCCCGCGCCCCCTCCACACTGCTCTCTGCTCTCTACCCCCTCGGCCCTCGGGACAGGAGAGAGTGGTGCAACTCATTGATCGTGATCCGAGTGCTCTGGGCCCCGGGCGTCTCCAGACTCTCTCTGTGTAGCAAGCGAGACTCTTCTCATCCCCAGACAAGGCTTCGAGGGGACAGGATAGGGGGAGGAGAGAGTTTGGATGGGCCTTGCTCCAGGAGACGCGTCTTGCTGGTGAGTGACGCTGGCTGTGGAACGGTCTGTGAAGTGTGCAGGACCTCACTGGACTTTGGGGTCCCCTGTGGTGTGGATATGATGGGATTCAGCCAGCATTTAAAAAAATTTATTATTGAATCACAGTGAGACACAGTACAAGGTAGTTCATGATTGGGTTTCAGTCATACAATATGCCAACACCCGTCCCTTCACTAGTGGACATTGCCCACCACCTGGGTCCCCAGTCTCCTTCCCTGCCCCGCCTCTATGGCAGCCAGCATTTTTTGTTTTGTTTTGGGGTCACACCTGGCGATGCTCGGGGGCTACTCCAGACTCTGCACTCAAGGATCACTCCTGGTGGTCCTTGGGGGCCCATGTGGGATGCCGAGAATTGAACCCAGGTTGGCTGTGTGCAAGGCAAGATGTCCTCCCTGATGTGCTATTGCTCCAGCCCCAAGCAGCCAGCATTTTGTTTGTTTTTTCGGTTTTTTGTTTGCTTTTTGGGTCACACCCGGCAATGCACAGGGGTTACTCCTGGTTCTATACTCAAGAATTACTCCTGGCGGTGCTCGGGGGACCATATGGGATGCTGGGAATTGAACCCCGGTCGGCTGTATGCAAGACAATCACCCTTCCCACTGTGCTATTGCTCCAGCCCCTGCCAGCATTTTTTTTTTTTGAGTGGACGAAAACCATGAAGGATCATGGCCCACAGATGTGATGTTAATCGTGCTCCTGCGTGAGGACTGGGTTTCCCAGGGGAGACAGGGAAAGACCAAACCCTGACAGACTGGACCGCCCGAATCTCGCCTTCCGCACAAAGACACCGCCGCCCATGGAGCTAGTGAGCACGATGTCGATGGAGGCCTGGTCCGCTCAGGAAGGCATTACCCATGTTTGCATGCACAGCATTTGCGTGTCTCAGCACCGGGCGCCGCTCACTGCTCACGGCCTCCGCGCGATACGCACCGTTGGACTGACCCCCCGCCCACTGGCCGCACAAAGCCTGCAAATTGGCGGGAGGACGGCACGGACGCAATCCAGATGAGCTGTTTAAGGTGGAATCAATAGCCCGCGTTCCAGTCTGAATAAAACATGAATCCCTAATAGAGTTATTTCAGAAAGTCAAGTCTAATAGACCCCGTCCTGCCAAGATTTAACTATCGAGATAGGGGTGTAATGATTACAAGAGCAGGAACAAAATAAAGGGATGAAAGAAGCGCGTTTGACATCCGCTCCCGTGCAGGCAACGCGCAAGTGAAAATCAATTTCCTGGACGCGTCGCCTCCGCCCGGGCAGTGCCCGCTGCGTGCTGCGGCCCGGCCGTCCCCGCAGTCTTCGTTCCCGGAGGCGGCGAGGGCAGAGCAGGGGCCCGGGACGTGGCCATCGGGGTCAGAAGTAAGCCAGCAACTAACCCGGTTTCCCAGGCGTGAGCGACAAGCGCTCCCCAAACAAGTGGGCAAGGTGGGGTTGGGTTATTTCCCCTCCACGCAGACCCGAGACGGGGAGCCGGAGTCTTGGCGAGAGATCCCCCCTCACGGAGAGCTCTGTTGCTTTAGAGAACCTCTCTGAGGGCCGACGGAGGCCAAATGGGAAGCGTCTACGCACAGATTTTCCTCTCTCGTGATAAGAGGGAGAAATATTTTTCCTCCAGCGTCGCTTTGCAGCTTTCAAAAGGAGGAGGTCACCCTTGGCTTGGTGGTCCTGACTTGGTGACGAGCCAGTCGTGTGGGTTTCTCATGCGACTGTGGGGTGGTGAGGGCTGCTGGTGCCTGGGGGGCCTTTGGGGGGTTGGGCTTAGGGGGGTTGGGCCCCTTGGAGTTCAGCAGAGTGAGGTTCCTTCTGCAGATGTACAGGCACGGGTAAGAGCCTGTGGAAAGTTCCAGGCTGGCTCCGAGCCACACCCCGGGAGTGTGGGAAGGCAGGCGCTGGGTCTTCGGTGCTGAAGGCGCGGCAGGAGGGGCAGACAGAGAGAGGAACAAGGGGACCTGACAGCGGGGGCTCAGCTGGACGTGGCCTGGCAGTTTCGGGAGTGATCCCGGTACTTAACGGATAGAAGTTAACTCCGGCCGTTCCCAGCATGAGCCGCTTTGCCAAGGTCCAGCTTCCCGGTGAGTTTGCAGAGGACAGGGTGGAGGCCGGCTGCTGCCAAAAGGACATGCGGCAAGTTGGTGGCAAGTCTTGGTCCAAGAACAGGACATGAAGTTCCCCCTCTCACCTGCAGGGGCGCTGCAGCTCTTAAGTTGGGTCTGGCTGACAATGTCGAGAAGGTTCCGGGATGAACGTTGGGGATGGTGCAGAGGGAGAGAGTCGCCGTGGGGTGGGGCCGTCCCCTGGGTCCTCCAGGGAAGAAGAGCCCCCGGCCTGCGGGGCCCTAAAGCCCATTGACGAGATGCTCAGGCTCAGGGCAAAAAGAGACAGGTGCTCCCAGCCCAGCTCCCACGGACACTCTCCCCCTCCACCCACGCGCCCCAGCATGCCAGGAACTGCACCGGCCGGGGAGATGCACGGGGCGGCCCCGGGCTTGTCCCCGGCTCTGCCTGTTCCCTGAGCCCCGCCAAGAGGGATCCGAGCACAGAGCCAGGAGTCAGCCCTGAGCGTCCACTGGGAGGGGGCTGGCTGTGGCTTGCGGCTGTGGCTCAGGAGCGTCCTTCCGTGGCGTGATGCTGTCCGCAGGGGCTGCTGCCCACAGACACTCTCCGTGTTTCCCAGCTCTCTCCTGACAAGGCCCCACCGGGGGCTGGTGACCGCGGGGCTGAGGGGGTGATGACCACATGCGCTTCTGGGACTCGACACATGAGGGGGTGATTCAGCTCTCGACAAAGCCCCTGAGAGAGGACTGGAGGCCTCAAGAGCCTCTTTAGAGAAGCAAAGCAGAATGGACTCCCACAGAAGTGCTCCTGCCTCTAATTGGTGGCGAGTGACTCCTCATGTGGGTCTCTGGAAGAAGGGCCCAGCTCACTTATAAAGTTCCTCCCAGGTTTTAATCGACTGATGGTGGTGGTGGAGGCGGAGGGTGATCCGGAATCTTAAGCGCTTTCCCACGCTTCCCCAGGTTGTAGGAGCCACCGCACAGATGACAGTTTGTCTTGGAGGCAATGCTCTGCGTTGCTTTTAATTGCAATTATTATTATTATTATTATTATTATTATTATTATTATTATTGGGGGTGTCTCACCCAGCAATGCTCAGGGGTTACTCCTGGCTCTGCAATCAGGAGTCACTCCTGGCAGTGCTCAGGGGACCATATGGGATGCTGGGAATCGAACCCGGGTCGGCTGTGTGCAAGGCAAACGCCCTCCCCGCTGTGCTATTGCTCCAGCCCCTGCAATGTTTATTATTACAGTAAGGGAGAAAGGAGAAGAACGAAGGCATCGAGACTTTTAGTGCCAATCAGAAAAACCAGACACCTAGGTGTGAAGTCCAGTTTGGTCCTGAAATAGACAGGACGGAACGTGCTGTTATAATACGTGCGATTGTTATAAAACTGTCTGATGCGGTTCCTGGGGGTGCTGCACTTCTAGGCAAGCTGCTGCTTTTCCTACTCTGAGTTCAGGTCAATGTGTCCTGGCGGGTAAGGGAGATGGGCACACAGATCTCTAGGCAGGAGCCATGGCAACAGGCCAGACCTCATCCCTCAGGTGGGCAGGCAGACAGCCCTGGCCTCGAGCGGGGCCCTGAGCCCGTCTGGGCAGATGCAGAGTCGTGCCCGGGCATCAGGACTGATTTGGGGTCTCTGAGCCAGCGGTCCATGACGAAGGGGAATGAGCGTCCCTTCTGCCTGCTCTGCGGAACGTGCTGCTGGCGTGGGAGCTGCATTTGCGGGGTTGGAGGCTGGCGCGGGGAGTGGCCATCTGGCTGAGCCAGCCGGCTGCTGACTAAGGGAACGCGTTCGCGGCTCTGCCCAACCATCCGCGGCACAGGTACCCTCGGGTCAGCCGCGCCTTCCGGATGACGGATGGGTGAGGTGTGTGTGTATCCAAGAGTGAATTCCGGGGAACAAACCTGTTCCAGGATCGCCCGATCCAGCAGCTGCCTGGACCCCGGGGGCCTGGAACGTGGTCTTGGGGGAGAAGGGGCCAGTTTGGCTTTGGTTACTGAACACTCTCTAACTTGAGTGTGAGAGATTAATCCCACCCAGTCCAGCCTGAGGACATGAAGCCTTACTGTGTGGTGCTGCTCAGCTCAGGGGTGCGTGGCGTGTGTGGTCCCGGGGCCCACGCTTGCTCCCTTCTGCCGTGCCGTCTGAGGCCGTGGTACAGCGACCCTCACGGATGCCTTAATCACAGTCCAGGCGCCACCGGCCTCTGCTCCTATCCCAGTGCTCAGGACTGAAGGAACGTTTGGAGGTGTCCAAGGAGATGGGGGAGATTGGGGGAAGTCGCTCTAGGGAGGAGAATTGGAAACTCAGAGGCAGGTTCGCTGAACCAGAGGCAGGTTCGCTGATCACTAGTATCCACTCAGCGAGCAGGACTGGTGTTGCCTGGAAATACACAGGCTCCGGCGATGCTCAGGGGAGGACGATGTCTGCCCTTGGGCAGTGCTCGCAGAGTTCAGGGACGCACACGCAGTTTGGCAGTGTCCTTGAGAGGAGGGGGCAGCGGGTGAGGGGAGATGGGGGGGTCCGGGCTGGGCAGACACGAAAGGAGTTGGACATGTGAGACACTCTCTGAGCAAGTGACAGTAGGAAAGGGCAGGGGCTCAGAAAGAGGCAGTCGGCGAGAGTCAGGAATCTCTCCTCGTGTGTGTCTGTGTGAGTCTGTGTATGTGTTTGTGTGTGCCTATGTGTATATGCATGTCTGTGTGTGTCTTTGTGTGTGTCTGTGTATGTCTGTATGTATCTGTGTGTGTGTCTGTGTGTATATCTGTGTGTGTCTGTGTGTGTATCTGTGTGTCTGTGTGTCTCTGTGTGTGTCTTTGTATCTGTGTGTCTCTGTGTGTGTGTATATGTGTGTTGGCTGTGGAGGGAAGGGATTGGCAGAGTGTGAAGTCACAGGTGAGATCAGGGTCTTCCGGCACCGTGGAATCGAGGTTGGATCCCCCTCCCAGCTGTGAGAGCTGAGTTGGAATGTCCCTGTCTCCCGGTGGTATTGCTCCCTGGCCCGTGGCCAGCCCTGCTCACGTCCACCCCTGTCCTGGGGAATCAGTGTCCTGGTCCAGGAACGCCGGCCAGGGATGGAGAGTGAGCAGGGCTGGCCCAGACCGCAGTGCTGGGCTGGGAACCGTGGCGAGAAGTTGGGGGTTGAGTGTCTGAGTCTTCAGGGACAGTCTGAGGCTTTTTGTCGGGGTGTGGGGCCGGGGCGGGGCTGGCCTTTGACCTGCTGTCTGTGGCCCTGGCGGCTCACAGGGAGCTGCAGTCATGACCCCTCAAAGGACTCATGGAAGCCCGAGAGAAGCCTGAGGAAAAGGGGGTCTCTGCACAAGGGCTTTGGTGGCAGGCGTGTCGGAAAACACCCAAGTGATGAAGAGTTTGCCGGTTTCCGCTCATGCAAATTCCACTTTCACCCGTCAGACCCTTGGCAATGAAGAGCCTATGGTTTCCTATGGGGCGCTCACTCTTGGGCCCTGTGGATACTTTGCAGCCCGGGTGCCACCGAGCCCTCGGCAGGGGGGTGGTGACCTCATTTGACGCCTTGACGTGTGGCCCAGGGTGTGTGTGTGTGTGTGTGTGTGTGTGTGTGTGTGTGTGTGTGTGCAAGGCAGGGAGTTCTGGGCTCGAGGAGCAGTGGGGGTCAGTGTGGAAGTGCGCTGCTGTCTGGAAGCTTCTGAGAGTAGGTCTGAGCTGTCTCAGCGCTCAGCACATACCCCCCCACACACACATACACACACACATGCACACGCACATGCACACGCACGGGGAGCTGACATGAGGTGCGGCATCTCGCTCGATTATGGGGATCATTTCAGTGTCGACAGCTATCAAACTGCCTCCCGGCGCCACCCAGACGAGCTGTTCCCGTGTGTCAGTCATTCCCATGGCGTCGCTAGCTGGGGTGAGCCTGAGTTGGGGGTAGGAGAGGGATGGGGCTGGCAGTGCCGACGTCTGAGGGCACAGGGTCCGGGCCAATGGCTGGAACCACTGGCGCGGGGGTGAAGGATCTGCTCATGCCACACGCCTGCGGCACGGCCATCACGGGCTGTCACGGGCTGACACTAGCTCTGGCCCAGCCTGGCTGCTGCAAGGGTGCAGAGTACCAGCACCACCGCAGGCTTGTCCCACCCCGGGGGAGGGCCCACATGACCCCTGAGGCCCTGGTGTGACTCTGCACCCTCGGCGTCCCTTGGCGGGGTGAGGCCACTCTGCCTGCAACCACGGCAGCCCCCTGGCAGCCGCACCTTGGGCGACCTTTCCAGCAGCCTCATGGGGCCGCGGGGCAGGGGGGGCGGCAGGTCCCCCAGACTGCAGTTCCCCAAAAGCCTGCAGAGCAGACAGGGAGCCCATCTGGAGCCTGAACACACATGCACACACACACACACATGCTCACGCACACACTCACATGCTCACACATGCACATGCACATACACATATGCACACACATGGAGACACACAGACACACACACACGCACATACACACTCACACACAGAGACACACAGACACACATGCACACGCACACGCACACACATACAGACACACATACACACATACAAGGGGACACACACAGGCATACAGACACACAGGCACACACACAGAGACCATACACACATTACACACAGACACAGACACACACAGAGATACACGCATACAGACACACATACACACATGCACACACAGACACACAGAGATATACATGGACTACAGACACAGATACAGACAGAGACACATCCAGACCACATATACACACATGTACACACATACACACACAGACACACGCGTGCTCCTTTGTGCCCTGCGTTGTCCTTGTGGGCTCTGCTATTCAGACGCTGGTGCTGCTCTGCGGACCCCGCCCCGGGCAGGCTCTGATGGGAGACGCCACACACGCCTCCCTCCAGGCCGGCTCTGCCCCTTCGGCCTGGGAGCCAGGATGGGCGGTAACCGCCCCCGCTGCCCGGAGCCCTGGTTTCCATCGTCTGCCCCGCGCCTGGGCCGTGGCTGTGGTGTCGGGTCTGGGACGGAGCCAACACACAGAGGCATGGTCAGGACAGAGGGGCGGGTTGGCGCCAACACGGTGTCCCTCCAGGAAGAGCAGATGCTGACTGAGGCCACCCGACCCGTCGCCACTCCAGCCTGCAGCCCCGGACATGTGCTGAGGGGCACAAGGGCCAGTGGGCACTGCCCGGGATGGGCACAAAGGCCAGTGGGCACCTGCTTGGGGTGGGCACAGGGGCCGGTGGGCACCTGCCCGGGGCTCGGCCTGCCCAGGTTCTCCAGGAACCCCCGACCCACCCAGCGCTGAGTCCTGCTGTTTCTCAGTCCCAGCGGGCCTGAGTCCTGCTGACCTCTCGCCATCTCACCCCGTGGTGGTGACCAGAGGTCAGCTGGCTGGCATCTGGCCAGCAAGTGGGTGGCCCAGACTCACAGACGCTGGCATAAAGCCCCGTTGGTCACCCCCTCCCCTCCATGGCTGGAGCCAGGAGGCCCCGGCCACGCTCAGGGCCACCCCAGAGCACCTGGGTCCCTCTGGGCCCAGGGCCTCCCCTCTGACCGCCCTGGGTCAGCTCCTCTCCGCCCCGTCACCCTCTCCCCTGCCGGCAGGATGTCTCCCACTGCACACGGGGGGACAGGCCCACCCAAGTTCTGCCCTCTGCATATGCACCAGCCGCACAATCCTTACGACACTCTGAGAAGCTCGAGTTCAGCAGGGGCCGCTTCAAACACAGCCACAGTGCCGGGGACACGTGTTGGGCAGACTTGGGGAGAAGATTCCGGAATGGCACCCCCCCCCTTGTCAGCTGCTAACATCTCTCGGAGTCGTGTCTGGCTGTCACGGGGGCCCCGGGGCCTGGCGGAGGGTCACCCCCTGCTGGACCCCCGACAGACAGGGCAGCCGGCACTGCAGACTCCGGCTCTGACATCGCGGTGGGGGATTTTAGACCAACTCATTAATCTGGTCATTAATTGATAATGAGGATTGCCTCGCAGCGCGCGATTTGCATCAGCTCAGGAAGTTGGGAGGCGGCTGGTGCCCCCAGCAGGCTGCGTCTTGTTCCCTGACAGATGGGACATTACGGGAGATCATGGCTCGCGCTCCTCAGAGGACGGTTAAGATTCAATTAAAACGGCTGCGGTTCTGCCGTCACTTTCTGCCGAGTCTTTAATGTTACCCAGGCCGAGCTGGAGGAAGCCCCTGACGCGACGGGAGACTCCCTGGGAAAGGGCCGAGATCAGAGGCGAGGAGGCGGCACGCGGCCCCTCTCGGGAAGGACCAACCCGGCTGCTGGGGGAGCCGGGACGGGCAGGCTGGCACCCCACCCTGAGTGACGAAGGACGGGTACTTGAAGAGTCATGGGCCGTCGGGCCGGAGGGAAGGGACGGCAGGGAGGGCGTCTGCTCTGCACACGCGAGATCCTGGCACCCACCACGGCCCCCGAGTCTGCCAGGATAGAGCCAGGAGTCAGACCCGGGCATCTCCGAAGCCCCAGAGCTAGACATGAAAGTCACAGGCTCGGGGCGGGGGCTGCTGTCACCCTGCGTTTGGGTTCAGTTCCTGCCACCTCTTGGTCTCTGGTGCTTGGCCGGGGGCAGCCTGGCAGCCAGCACTGCTGGGGAGGTCCCGGGGGTCCCAGCACAACAGCGTCACCTTCTGGCTCCTTGCACTGAGCCAACAACCCAGTTGTCGGAGAAGCTTGGGGTCCTGAGCCTTGGGAGTGCTACGGGGGGCCCAGGTGTGCAAACGTGGCTGCCTGGGCTCCGGCTGTGGCGTCCTGGGCTGCAGAGGCTCAAGGGGACGGAGACACCTGAGCACACTGCCACTTGGCTGGGCGCTCAGGTACTCCTGCCTCAGTGCTCGGGTGCTGAGGACGGACAGAGTGCTCTGCACTGGGATGGATGGATGTACAGACGGAGTGCTCTGTGCTGGGGAGGGAGGGACAGACAGACCGAGCTCCTGTCTCCTGCTCGCTGCCCCTCTGCGCTGCCCCTCGGGCCCCTCAAGCCTTTCGGGGGGATATCCGTGACCACACAGCACTCATCCCGTAAGCAAAGCGAGATTCCAGGCTGGGCCGCGTGCAAACAGCCTCCCACAAGCCGTTGCCGTGAGCTGGGTGGAGGATCCTGCGGCCCCGCAGAGCCCCTGCCCGCCTGTGTCCTCCCCACAACATGCATGATGGACAGTTCAGAGGCACCGACTGTCCCACATGAGGTGCTCGCAGACAGGCCAACCGCGAACAGCCTCTCTCCAAGCCAGCAGTGGGGCCTGGAGTGGCCTCAGGGCCCTGGCCCGACCGTCACAAGGACCTTCGGGTATACTCGGGTATTAGCTCCGAGTGGCCCAGGAATCAATAGCGCGGGCGCTTGGCGAGACCCAGGAAGGCCACAGCTCAGATGGCAGCCCTGGGTGGGATGGTGTCACCACAGGCAGGCCCACCCCCCCCCCATGCCTGTCAGCCCCTCCCAGCACCCCCCCCCCCCCAGGAGCGGCCAGGACGCGCCGTACTTGCTGACGGGGCTGGTTCCTGCCCACCTGCTCGCCTCGCCAGCTGCCTCCAATTTCTCTCCATTCAGAGTCTGGTGATTGGGGACAGGCAGGACGGCGCCCACTCTGTCACGCAGCAAAACAGGGGCTGAGTCACCCCGGGGGGCTGCCGGGGAGAGCGGGCAGGGCCTGGGGCTCCGGGGGGCTGTGAGGGCCCCGCCAGGATGGGGGCTGCACAGGCCGGCCTGCGCCCCCTGAGAAGCCTGAGCAGGGGCAAGGCCCTGGGAGAGGGGGCTCCCATCAGCCGGCTCCAGGCCTGGCCGCTCTGTCCCTGCTCTTGTAGGTGGACGCCAGGCTCAGAGTCGCCCTTGTCTTTCCTTCCTTCCCAAGGGGTCCGCCACGCTCTCTCCTGGAGTCCTGCCGTCCCCCCGGCCCTGCTCTCTCCCAGGGGCCCGTCGTCCCCCCCTCCCCAGCCCCGCGTTCTCTCCCCCTGCTCGGAGCACAGGAGACGGGCGAGCGGGTGATGGATCTTCCCAGAGATAATCTCCCGGAAAGGGTCTCGTGCTGCGTGTCTGTGTCATCTTGTGATGGATGGGCAGGTGGCCTCTGGGGAAGGCAGCGGGGGGACACGGCCGTGAGCCGGGCAGGAGGGTGGGCGCGGGGCCCCCATGTCGAGGGGGCTCGCCAGAGAAGAGCCCCTACCCATGCAGGCTCATGCCCTCGCTGTGCCTGACCCACGTCTGTGACTCGCCAAGCGGCCCTCTTCCCGGAGGACCGTCCCGGCCGCCTCACAGAACCCGGCGTTTCTCTTCAGGTGGGAACGGGAGCGAAGCCGCGACCCCCGGTGCATGCGGCATGTGTGGACCCCTCCAGGGGCTGCAGATAAAGGTGGACGGGCTGGGACAGGGCCTTTGCAGAGGCCGGGCGCCGCCGCCCGCACCCATAGGCTCACCTCCTTCCTGCCCCTTGTGAGGGAGGCCGAGCAGATGCCCCAGCTTCCCTGTGCGTTCCATCCCGGGACACGTCCTGCTCAGAGCACCACGAGCGAGTAAACGCATCAGAGGCGGCCTTAGTGCAGAGCTTTAAGAGCGAGGGGAGCGGGGTCTCGCCCGGGCCTGCCTGGGTGGGCTGTGAGGACAGAAGCTAAGCAGAGCGCAGAAGCAGCTGGGGCCGGGGCGGGGCGGGGGCTAGGGCTGGGGCGGAGCCAGGCGGGGGCGGGGTCAGGGGCGGGGCCATGGTGGGGGTGGGGCAGGGGCAGGGGCGGGGCCGGGCGGGATTGGGTGGGGGCGGGGCCAGGGCGGGGCAGGGGCGGGGCAGGGGCAGGACTGGGGGCGGGGCCATGGTGGGGGGCCAGGGGCGGGGCCAGGGGCGGGGCAGGGGCAGGACTGGGGGCGGGGCCATGGTGGGGGCCAGGGGCGGGGCCAGGGGCTGGGCGGGGGCGGGGGCGGGGCCTGGGCGGGGCTCTCCGCAGGCGGGTGGGGGAGTCCCAGGCCCCGGAGGCCAGTCTGCGGGCAGAAGCCACGAAAGGACCTTCAGCACCTAGCATGTAGGGGATCCAACGTTGGGGGCGAGGGCCGGGGCACAGCCGTGAGACCAGCACCGCCTCAAGGAGGGTTTTCGAAAAGTCTCCACGTGCCGGACGGCCGCGGCCTCCCGGCAGCTGGAACCCGTGCAGACACCAGGGACCAAACTCACTCAGCCGCGCCCCAACGTCCCGGGGCCTGCCGTGGACGGACCCGCTGGCCTCTGGCCCACGGGTCACGCTGCTGTGGGCAACGGTCACCCCGGGCCCCAGCAGGTGCTGCTTGAGTCTCACCCTAGACCAATTGCCTGGCTCCGAGCACATACTCCCGAGTACTCCTGCCCCCCACTCCCGAGTACTCCTGCATCCCACACTCCCAAGTACTCCGTCCCCACACTCCTGAGTACTCCTGCACCCACACTCCCTAGTACTCCCATCCCCACACTCCTGAGTACTCCTGCACCCCACACTCCTGAGTACTCCTGCATCCCACGCTCCCGGGTACTCCTGCCTCCATGTTCCCGAGTACTCCTATCCCCCTACTCCTGAGTACTCCTGCGCTGCAATGATGTACCGACAACAGTTTAATTACAAACAATGTCTAAGTAACACCTGCACAATGAAAAAAAAATGCTTTGCACAATGGCTAACGCCCACTATTTCTTGCTTTTTTTGGAAAAAAAATTGCCATAAAACCTACAACAATTATATGGTGAATATGGGGTAATTAAAGTGCCTCCGATATTGAATTCCAGAGAATGAACGGGGTCGTTATTTAAATTAATTAACAAAACACTTGGCCAATGAATCCAAGGTGACAATTCAGAGGAAAGATGGTGATGTTTCCCCCCAAGGGAAATAAGCATCAGGGGGCCGAGAGCAGACCCTGTCAACAGCGACTGAGGGCGTGGTTCATTGCAACTCAAGAATCGAAGACTCGGAACTGCCACTTCCCCCCCTTTGATCCCTGGTCCCCTGGGTGCTCAGGCTGCCTAGCCCTGCGCTGGGTCCCTCCTGCTGGTGGCGGGGGCCCGGGGCTGCCAATGTTGGGATCAAGCCCCCTGGCCCTTTGAGTTTTCCTCTGGCCCCAGCCGTGAATTCCTTGGGCCCAGCTGTGGGTCACCACTGGCGGTCAGCGCATTCTCTCCCTGCTCAGGCTCACGGGAGGGGCAGGGTGGACGCAGGTGGGCCGTGGGCCCGCATTAGCTCTCTGCAGAATAAAGGGCTTTTCTACAACTGTCGATTAGCCTTTAGGAATGCTTGGCCACTTCATATTGACAGAAGAATCGAATTTCTTTTAAAGTCTCCGGTACTAAACATTGGTACAGGCTGAAATTCCCTGAATTATTGGGCACTTAAGAGTAGCAGCAGGGCTTAAGGGCCCCTGGGACGCCCCGCGGGGATGAGAGGGGAGCAACAGGCTGGACTCAAGCTTGGCGGACGGGAAGCCCGGGTGTAACCCCAGCACTGCAGGGACCCTTGAGCACAGAGCTGAGAGCATCCTCTGAGTCAGAGGGAGAGGGAGAGAGGGACAGAGAGAGAGGGAGAGAGGGAGTGAGAGAGAGGGAGAGGGAGAAGGAGAGGGAGAGGGGGAGGAGGGGAGAGTCCCTAAGGAATCCTGCATTCCTATCTGCTCCCTACCCGTCCATCCGTCTGTCTGTCCATCCTTCAATCCTCCTCCCACATGTGCAGTTGCTGCAGGGTCCGCGTGGCATCGGCGGATGGACAAGCGTAGGCTGAGGCATGGGCAGAGCCGCAGGCTGCCCAGCACACGGCTGGAGGCAGGTCTCAGCTGCCCAGGGTGCTCCTGCACGACCCCTGTAGAGGCCAGGCAGCGGGAAGAAGACCAGGGCTCTGTCCCTCTCTGCTGGCCTCTGAGTCGCCTTTGAGGGACCCGCGCACCATGCCCAGCAGCTGGGCTGGCCTCAGTTCTGGCCCAGCCCTTTGTCTACTGGCCCAAGGCAGGGCCGAGCCTAGCAAGAGGTGAGCAGAGAAACGTGTGTCCCCCGCAGAAAGCGGCCCTGAGGGAAAGCTACCTCGGCGGATCTGCAGGCTCAGACTGAAAGTTTAACGTTCACTGACACCGTGCTGTCCCCTACAGCCCCGGACCCCATCCACCCCACCATGTCCTCCCCCGCAGCCCCTGACCCCGTCCACCCCACCGTGTCCTCCCCTGCAGCCCCTGACCCGGTCTCGGCTATCTGCTCTGGGCAATGTCCTCCAGCTCCAGCCTGCCTGTGGGGAGAGGACTCGCTGTGGTCACCGTGCTCCCGGCGCTCTCCGCTGACCACGGGGTCCACCGTCCACCGCTCCCAGTGGGCACCGGGGCTCCCGCAAGGTCCAGGCTGGGCGCCAGTTCTCACTGGGCTCCAGGTGGGTATTAGCACGTGTCAGCGCGGGGATAGCCCCTGCACCCCAACTGAGTGTCTCCCGGTCCCAGAGGAAAACTGAGGGAGGGCGACAGCAGTCTCTGCTGGATTCCAGGGTCGGTCACAGCTGCCCCTGCTGTGGCCGGGAGTTTCATTTCCTCCCATGTCCCCCTTTATTCCCTCAAAGGTGACGTGTTCTGACATTGAACCGAATCCAGTTTTTATAACGCTGAGACCAAACATGGTGGAATATTGAGGGCACAGATGTCCCATCCCTGAGGCCTGACTGCACGTGCCCTGAGGCATGATGTCCCTTCAGACTCACTGCGCATGCCCCGCGGGCAGAATGCCCCTGCAGGCTGACTGTGTGTGCCCTGAGGGCACATTGTCCCTCAGGCTCGCTGTGCATGCCCCGAGGGCACGATGTCCCTCCAGGCTGACTGCGTGCCCAAGGGCATGGATGTCTCCCATTCTGTTCCTCTCTTCAAGGCCCCCTGTAAGCCTGTGATTACTGGGAGCTCCTTCCCAGCAACACCCAAGGGCCTGAGCCATCTCCTGGCCATACTTGGTCCCACGTGGACTCTGCTAGCTCAGTGCTCAGGGCTCCTCTGGGAGCGGGGGCTAAGCTTGGGGTTTGGTGTGTGCACCGCACCCCAGCTACCTGGGGATCGTCCCTGAGAACATTCCGGTTTGTTTCCGGAGACAAAAGTAATCATGGCAGCAGCCAACGCGATCAATCAGAATTAGCAGCTGGCATTAGAGGATGATGCAGTGACAAGCACGCGGCCCCGCACATCCATCACAGTGATGGATCTTGTCGTGGAATCTCTTCGAACTGGCGTCTTGGTTTCAGCGCGAGAACTCTTGTCTGAGAAATCACCTGGGAAGCTTCTCTGGGCTCCTGGTAGGTTGGGGGGGGCCCAAGCTCCCGAGATCCCGACGTCTCAGTCACCCTGGGATGAGGCTCCAAGGTCTGGGTGTCCGAGCGAGGAAGGTCTTTGCCAATCTATCCCCATAGCCTGGTATTCACCACAGCACCGCCTGGTCTAACTGACGTGTTGCTGGTTTAAAGTTCTTCCAGAAACATTATTACATGCCCAGAAACGCATTTCAGACAGGAAGGGGCCCCCGTGGTCACCTCCAGCAGTGGTCAGCAGTCCTCAGCACAGTGGCCACTGACTTTTAGATGCTTGAGTGCCTTGGGGTCCTCGGTCAGAGCTGGAGGTGATGAGGCCATGTGGGACCCCGGAGCCCGCTCGAGCACCCTGACCAGTGACTGGGAAGGGGCTGGGTGCCACTGGGCCACCAACTCCTCCTACTCTCTGTCCCGTCACATCGAGAACCACACAAGGAGGCCCTGAGTGAGCCTCCCCGTTTGCTCCTGCTCTGAGACATCTCCGCCAGCATCGTTTCCTCCTCCAGAGACCAAGGAAGGGAAAACATTCTTCACAAATCATGTTCGTGCATCACCCGTGAGAAGACCCTTCGCGGTACTCTCCTCCCCCAGCCTGCTCTATGCGACATGGAACTCGGGTGCTGGGACTTAGCTAGGATGAGGTGAAGCCTGGCGCTGTGGCAGCGTTCCTGTCACCCGAGGCACGTCCCTAGCCAGTCAACCTCACGGTGAAAGACAAAGGACAGGAAAAGCCCAGGGTCTTCCTGCTGTCTCGCTGGGCGTGTGAAATGTCATGGGTTCGCGTCCAGGCTGCTTACTGAAGCCATCACCAAGACCCCCCATAACTAACCTCGTTGGCTGAGTGTCTGGTGGCAACTTGAATCGAAGCACACGTAGAGTCATTGTGAGCCTTCTTTGGCCTCGCGGGGTTCTCCTGACGCAATCTTGGGGCAGCTGCTGTTTTCAAGGATCCCCTCCCTTAATGCTGCAGCTCCAAGGAGCAGAAGCCGGGAAGGAGTTTGCAGATTATATTTGTGGGTGGTGTCAGTGAGGCCATTCTGATCCGACAAAGTTAAGCCCTGCCACGGACCCTCAGCACATTCTCCCCATGGTAGAGAGGGCGGTTCCGCGCTGGGCGGGAGGAGGAAGCTTAGGGCAGGGTTAGAGCCGGTAAAGGTACCAAGTGGCTCGCGTGGCAAGGGGACGAGGCTGCACTGGAGAATCCAGAGAAAGTCCCAGGGCCCTGAACTTCTCTGGAAAAGGAACAGAGAAGAGGGTGGGAGGGCCAGGAGCAGCCAGCACTGGGCCCCCACAGCCCCCTCCCTGCTGCCTGCTCGACCAGCGCCCATGGGACTGCCTGGCCTGTGCTCACCAGGGCCCTCGGGCTTCCATCTAAGGGACTCTCCATGCCGTGACCGGGAGGGGGTGCAGGAGCAGAGAACCGAGCTCAGAGGGGCCCAAGCAGCGCCTCGCCTGATGGGTCCTGAAAGGGTGCGGGCGGAATTGGTAGAAGGTGGGGGGGCATTTGTTCTGCCGCTGCTGCTGCTGCTTCCGGAGAGGAGGGATGAGAAGGTGCGTCAGGAGGCCCAGGGGAGGTGCCTTCCTCCCGCCTGGCCCACATGCAGGGAGGGAGCATTGCCCAGTTACACAAAGCAGGGCTCAGCACGGGGACTCTGCCCACCCGGCATGCCTGTCTAACCCTGGCAGTGCAGATCCCACCACGAGCCATCCTGCCCGCCAGCTGCAAGTGGGAGCGTGTGGCCAAGAGAGGGGAGAGTCTGGCCGACCAG